>NC_134513.1:4834521-5134521 GCF_027942865.1 Odontesthes bonariensis
TGAGCTGACCAAAATAGAAGCTACCAACAATCCTAGACTCTCCTATATCCATCCCAATGCTTTTTACAAACTGCCACGGCTGGAAACCCTAATGCTAAACGGCAATGCTCTGAGTGCCCTGCACAGGATTACTGTCGAATCGCTCCCAAATCTCAGAGAGGTCAGCATGCATAGCAATCCCATCCGCTGCGACTGTGTGGTGCGCTGGATGAACATGAACAAAACCAACATTCGCTTCATGGAGCCTGATTCACTGTACTGCGTGGAGCCTCCGGAATATGAGGGCCAGCATGTTCGGCAGGTACACTTCAGGGAAATGATGGAGATTTGTCTGCCACTCATATCACCAGAAAGCATGCCGGGCCACATTAAAGCGCAGAACAGGAGCTCTGTGTCCCTCCACTGTCGGGCCTTTGCTGAACCAGAGCCTGACATCTACTGGATCACCCCATCTGGTACCAGGGTCTTGCCTAACACCGTGTCTGACAAGTTCTACATGCACCCAGAGGGAACATTTGACATATACGACATAACCGAAAATGAAGCTGGCGTTTACACATGTGTCGCCCATAATCTGGTTGGAGCTGATCTTAAATCTGTTTCAGTAGAGGTGAATGGATATTTTCCCCAACCTACAAATGGGTCTCTGAAAATCACAGTCAAATCGGTGGGGACAAACTCCATTCTAGTCTCCTGGAAGGCCGGCCCTGGCACACTGGCTCCAAACATTAAATGGTACACCGTAGCAGATGCCGACCATCCCACCACAGCGTTCACCACCAGGTTTCCCTCAGACGTCCGGGTCTACAACCTCACCCATCTTAGCCCCGCCACTCAATACAAAGTATGTGTGGATATCCGCAGCATTCACTACAACCATGACACCAAATGCGTCAATGTCACCACTAAGGGATTAGAGTTGGCAGCCAAGGACACAGAAAAATGGGATGCAGCTGTAATAACTGCCTTTGGAGTGCTCTTGGCTGTGATTTCAGTGGCCTGCCTATCTATTTACGTGTCTCTGAGGAACCACCACATTTATGGGGATATAAGGAAATGCGACTCCAAAGCTTTGCTGACACCAGTGGAAGCTACTGGTATGCACACTTCTTTCTTTACCAAGCTGTGGGTTTCGGGTAAGGGGCTGCCAAGTGGCGTGGAAGTTAAAGCCACGGTCATAAATGTATCTGACAATGCTTTTTAAGAAGCCCAGCTGTGTTAGAGCACCTCACACCAACTACAATGATTGGACAAGGCCACGGGCAGGGGTGAACAATGTTGTACTGTTTTCAAAGGCATACCCATTGCAGATCCCCAGCTAAGATAAACTGGCAAATCTATTATTGGACGGGGATGGAACACTTTGAACTAGATTACATGCCATCCCATTGGAAGTGGTGGCTCTGTAGAAGTAACATCAAACCAAGCTAACATCAAGAGGAAAGGGGTATTTACTGCAAAAAGATATAATTCAGTACCATTCATCCAGAAATGCAGGCAGAGGAATGGAAGTGAAGACGATGATGATGGTCAACTCTCTTGTAATTGACTGTTAAATGTGTTCAGAGTTGTGGAACTGTCCGTGTGGTCCCAAGCAATACCGTCTGTGCTTTGTCAAACATCCATAGACGAGTTAGAGAAACCGTAATAACACCTGTCTAATATGGGAAGGGAGATTTAGTAGAGTAGACAAATAACAGTGACTATGGTGTAAGCCTTTTGATGAACTATACCCCCTTTTTTTCTATTTAAAATGGACTCTTTGATTTTTCTTGGAAATATTGTTATATATTCTATTATGTTGATGTAATGACAAATCCTCTGTGTGTGAACAGTTTAAATGGGTTTTAAATTACGGCAAGGAGCAGACTACTTTTGATTACAGCATCACATTAAGCTTAATGAAATTCAGCTACAAAATGGGTATCTAGAGAGGAGATTTGCCAAATGGCTGTTTATGCTTTGTAGTTCTCACTAGGAAAAAAAAAATGCCGATACGTTTGACTAAAACTAATATAAGAGGTTGATTAAAACTGAGGTGAGTGATGTATTATCTCTTCAAGAAGTGGTTTGTTATACCCTGGTAAGTGCCTACAACAAGAACTACATGAAGCAAGCAGAAAGGGAACAGGAAATTCGTCAGCCACAGCAAAACACAGTCATGTCATCATTGCAAATACACAAGCTATACTCCAATACGTTAAGTGGAATTAATTTCTCAGTATTTTTAGCATACATATTTTAAGAAAACATTTTGTTATTGCTTTGAGTGTAAAGTTAAAAAGCCATTTTTATATTAACTGTATTATATGTGATCAGTGGGCACAACAGACTAATTAAGAAAAGCGCTAAGAAAAAAAATAAATGTCATTGTTTCTTTTACAAACAATTGTCTACTTCATTTTGTTTTCCGCTCATATTTATCCTAATAGCATTAACAAACACACCGATAAGTCACTACATTATTCTTGGATCTGTGTATGCTGCAGTTAGTCATATGCAGCCGTTTCTGGATAATGTCTCATGAGTTCTGCATTGCATATGTTAACAAAGCATTGATAATGACCGAGTGGTAGAGAACGGAGAACTCTTCTGAGTCAGACCACTGGAGGAAAAGTCGAGGGACTTTAGCTGAAGAGTTGTCTTGACCCTTAAAGAAGAGCAAAAAAAGCAGCAACAAAAGAACAGAACTCATTAGCCGCCTCATTAAGAACATGTTTGTCCTTCAGCTGGTCTGAATATAGTCACAGTTTTACAGCTACAGCCTCCGCTGCTCATGCTTAGACGGGGACACGGCGTCCCTTTGACATCGAGATAAAGTACAGCACAGAAAAGTCATGAGGAGCGGGATAGAGCCGAGTCTGAGCTCCGGGACTCACATTTTATTTGTCTTACTGAATTATCCAGCACACCGAACATTTCACATGAGAAAGCAAAGCATGATGAATGGCTGTCAGAGGCAGAGTGACATGGCGGATTTATCAAACGGGACCTAACACTCATACATCAGGCCCAGCCTTCAGCACCATGGACAGAGGCTTTTAGAGCCCGGCTATTCGTCAAACACAAAGGGAGTTCAAATATGACACACCGCGCTCATTAGGTAACGCTCAGGTCGGACCAAGTCTTTCTCTTTTGTAAGAACAGCTATAAAAACATGCGCACAAACAAGTGTGGTGGAGCTAAAGCCCACATTCTCATGGAGAAAACATGCGTAAGACACACAAAATCAACCCACCTTTCATAATCAAAGGTCTTGTAGCTTCAGTAGCTCTCAGCGCATGTTCAAAAGGAACAAAACATGACAGGCAGAACAGCCACCAAATTAGTTCACATGCCTGCATGCTCTTTGAGATTAAAGCAGCTCGTCGGTATTAGCCATAATGTCTGTTTTTTTTCCCACAAGTCATGATTTGATTACTGCTGTTTGTCCCAATCTCATGCATTTCCACCATCTCTTTGTCCCCCCCTTCTCTCTCACCGGTGGCTGTTAACACTCCTACACCATCGGCAGGCATATAAATTTGGGATATCCATAGGCTTCTTTTGCTTGGATTTGTACATTCAATGCACCTATATTAGAAAAAAAAATACAATCCTCTGGATTTAACTGAAATCCCACATGAAAAGAGCCAGAGAGCCGTCACCGTTTAATCCGCAGTGAGGAAGGAGAAATAATGTTTAAAATATTAAAACCACCTTGTTCTATTGAAAAAAAGCTATCTGCACTGTGACAGATATTAAACCGTTTTCTGTAAAGGCTTATGGATGAGAGTTCCTGCTGGTTATGTATTTATTTTAATTTCCCGGTGAAGTCCTCTGATGGGAACCCTGAATTTGTTTTAGTTCCAGCAAGGACGATCAGCGGGTCAGTAACTGTCAAGTCATTTTCCTATAATTAACAAATGCAAATTTGAAAGCCTGTTTAAATCTTATAGTATCATTCACCTCTTTCAGAACTGCTCTTACATCAATATGCATACAGGCACACTCCACTATAATAACTAATTTCCTGCAGGAAGGTCCTGGTTAAACGCTTTCCATGTGATAGTTCTCCAAAAAAGCTTCTATTCAGACCAGGCTGAATAATTGTTTTCTCCTTTCTGAAAGCCACAAAAAAAACAACCTATATTTAATTTCCCTTCCATCCGATAGAAGATAAAATAAAAATCTCTGGCTTCTCGCAGGCTGCAGAAAGCGGCGTTCTGTTTGCTGCGGGCGTTTTTATATGTTTGAATTATCACGTTATTAAAGTTACAAACTTCCACACAGGCGGGCACATTCCACTGAAAAGTGAAAATGTCAACATGCATTTACAATCCTGCTACTAATACCATATTTAATGCCAGCGCTTGCTTTTAAGGGGCCTTTATAGGCAGAAACAAGCAGATGACCTATGGGGAGCAATGACAAAGCTCTGATTGCTTTCACGACAGAATGAAAATGAATTTGGCTTTGGAGTCATGTGAAGTACTTCTTTGTTATCACGGTGACCTTTTATTAATTAAAAACAGCAGTTTTGCTGCTGCGGTGTAATTTGTTGTGTGTCTCACAGTCTTTTTCGACGTGTTTAGATTGAACTTGATGTGAAAAAGACTGACAGGTGAAACGCTAAGAATGATCGAGGATTAGTGGCCTTTATGCAAAGATGCTTTACAGGAAATGGGGGCAGAGAGAGACCGGATGCCCGAGCCGGGAAATCGAACTCTGACGCTGCTGCCTCTGACCAGCACCCTGAGGTAAATGTTTAACACACAGCATTGCATTGTGTCCCAGAATGTGACCGGTGTTATTGTGAACATGCATTCCCATGTTGTTCCCTGAAAAAGCAGAGATGGAATGCAAATTCCAGCATTTCCCTTGTGATGTGATCTATTTCCAGTCTCTCTCCTACTGTTTCAGCCACACCGGCATGCTAGCATAGCTACAAAACTTGCACAGAACCGTTGCTTTTTAGGCTAAAAAATAAAGAAAATGAATAACCGAACAGATCATCAAAGCTCCTGAAGTTAGACAACACCACTGTTTGTCTTCAGCTCTGCTGTGTGCAGGATTTCATCCAAGATGGAGGCGGTATGGATCAGTGGAGTTATAAGGTTTTACCAAAATCTGATCAGTTGGATTTCTGATGTTAATTTGTCTTGTCAAAACGTTTCCCCACATAGAAATAAAGCATCACAAACAGCATTAATGATAAACAACTAAATTAATTAGCTCATGAGCAAAGTTTCCACATATAATTAAATAAGACAGGAACTCTTCACAGGAAATAACTGACTTTACTGTATAAACAACTTGTAGATTCTAACCAATAGAAAAATAGAAACTAAACAGTTTTTTGGACAATTTGTTGAGTAAATTCTGCCTAAATATAAGAGGTAAAACCCACATAATTTAGTGACGATTAGGACACATTCCCTCCAAACACTGCCACTGCACTGTTCACTAAAATGACTCATGAAAACACTGGAAAAAATGCCCAACCAAAAATAAGTAAGAAAAACAACAAATAAAAGACGTTTTTGCTTGAAATAAGCAAAAAAAATCTGCCAATGGAACTAGTGAAAAAGTCCAGCTGTGGGGGTGTAATGGCTTAGCACACTGAACATGAAGTTAAAGAAAAACAACATTTGCAAACAAAAGTATGAACATAATGAAACAACAGAACAACCAAGTTAAGAAGCTCATTAGAAATATATTAGCCATGCCCACTGAGGACATTACCAGCACCGTCTGTCTGGATTAACCAGTCTGACTGACCGATTATGACTAATTCTTGGAAGTTAAACTTTCTTTAAATGATTTATTTATAATCTAATATTTGGGGCAATTTTTCAAAGCTGCACTGGAAAAAAATCAAAGTCTTACCAAGTATATTTGTCTCATTTCTAGTCCAAATATCTCACTACACTTAATATAAGACACAACTGCCTAACAAGTACTATTTCAGCCAGATATAGGGACTTGTTTGAAGACAATACATCTGGAATATCTTGAAAACAAATTGTTTTGAGTCGGATTTCATATGAAACAAGCTTTTTTTTCATTTGAAGAGGTTTTTAAGCTAATTTCAAGATCACTTTTATCTTAAAAGTCCTAAATATCACATCTTATTTCAAGAAATCTTGACAAGCCGATTTTCACTAGTTCCATTGGCAGATTTTTTGCTTATTTCAAGCAAAAACGTCTCGTATTTGTTGTTTTTTTTACTTATTTTTGGAGGGGCATTTTTTTCCAGTGTGTAACAATCAAAAATATATAATTAGTGTAGTTAGTATCTAACCAATATCATAACTGACTCGCTAACTAATCTGCTTTAGATTTGAATGATTTAAATGTTTGTGCTTACTATCCATCAAATTGTTTTCGATAATGGGGGGGGGGGGATTTAGGGTTTTTCAATCCAAGTTATCTGTCAAATTGATAAATGGACAATCACAAGTTTTTGCAGAGGCTGCTGTAAAAAACTTCAACCTGGATTGAACGTTGGAATGATGTGCCTCCACAGAGAGCTTTCCCACTAATTGGAAGACCAGATGATTGGTTTCCTGGGCTGCTGATTGATTGCTGCTTCCCTTTGTCTCGCTGCAGTTTCCTGCGCGAGGCGGGCACGCCGTCTGCGCCCGAGCCGGATCGATGCAGAAACTAATGAGTTGTTCCCATGCATGTGCTCGCATTAATGATGGATAGGGTTAGGATGAAAGGAAAGAAATAAGGAAGCACATTCATAACACGCAAACATGTTAGGACATAGGGGAACATCCCTTTTGTTTTACTTTGGTGGGTATTATAAAGCACAGATGTGCCATCACTCCCATCAGATTCATTAGCACCACAGAGGCCATCGACATCCACAGTCGCCCTCATTAATCACCGCCAAACATTAAAGCCCTGTTGTGAAACGGTGGAGGAGCCACCTACAGTTACTGCCCCTGTGTAAGTACAGCCTTCTTACAGCAGGCGGGTTTACGTAATGCCTCGCTCGGATCCTCTCGTAAAAGGGCCTCCTGTAGATTTTTGCTCTCCATTAAGCAGATGGAGGGTTTGAAGAGGATTTAGGTAAGTTTTTTAGGTTGGTAACAACCAGGGAGTTTCATGCCTTTAGATCACAACCTATTATTAAAATTATAACCTGACATTTGATATGGAAAACACATTTTGACTTAACCAAGATAGTTTCAATGGCAAAATATGCAGGTTTATTTCATATTACTTTTACCCTATTCTCTTTCAATTCAATTCAATTCATTTTTATTTATAAAGCGCCAAATACAACAAATGTCATCTCAAGGCACTTAAATAATAAGGTCCAATTCAAGCCAAATGGAATTCAATTCATTGTAAGCATAATTATTCACAAAGTAATCCAATTCATTCATACGGAGCCAATTCAAAAACTATTTCCTAGCTAAGGAAACCAACAGATTGCACCGAAACTTGTCTTCAGTCCAATCTCCCGTCCTGAGCGTGCCTGAGGCGACTGTGGAAAGAAAAAACTCCTTTTTAACAGGAAGAAACCTCTGGCAGAACCAGACTCAGGAAGGGTGGCAGGCTGCAACATAATTTCAGTTGTGGACTTTGTGTGTTTACTATCTTACTTTTAATGATAAAAAATATAACGGGTCACTACTATCGTTTGGGCATAGAAAGTGGTTATATTGGAACTAATGCTTGCTTGTTCACACCCTCATCACTACTGGCTCTGCTTTTGACACTAAATCATAATTCTCAGCAGAAATCTCCCTTTTTTACAAAGCCTTCTGATCAATTCAGGTCAGTTTCATTAATGTAGCGCTGAATCATCCAGCATCTCAGGGCACTTTTCATATAGAGCAGGTCTACACCATACTTTCTAATAATATTCACTCAATCCCACCTGCCCACTCTGGACCTGTGGGCTCATGGCTGCTGCTCGGTGCTGCATCTTCTGACTCTGAGGGGCTACAAGACAAAGTTTTTAAATTATATAACGTTATATGCCACAACGTCACGCAGTTCACTGAGTTGATGATTATTTAACTTGAACGGTGGTTTGCAGGCAGCCTCACCCGTTTCATCGACAAACCACGAGCTCGTTTTAGTGAAAAAGTTGCCAATATTTGCATATTTAGCTGCGTTTTCAGAGCTTTCCTCTTTTTAATTCTAGCCCTCTCCGCGCCACCCTTGATCTTTCTACTTTCCATCTTTCAAACACCACTGACTGAGTGCCCTGAAGTGTTCCGTCAGGATGCGTCTGCAAAATTTAAAAGAAAAAAAAATTAAATCGAGAGCAGCCAGTGGAGGCGGTCCAGGTAATCAACCCACTGCCATGACTGAACACCGGCCCAACAGGAGCGTTTCAGGTGTGGATTATTACATCTATCCAATAAAGTTACAGCGATAATATTGAGTTGACGATGGTGTTTCATTCGTTCATCTTTTTTTCTCATTTTTTCATGTGGATTAATAATACATGTACACTTATGATAATCCGACAATTGCACATTTTATAGCATCTCTTTCACCTGTTATTATATTATTGTGCAAATATTCCAAAGTAAGGGCCGTGACTAACACTTTTATAGTAAGCCGGAAAGACGGTTGGAGACATTTTCTATGAATATCAATCTTTACTCAGTATAGCCCAGATGAAATAATCTAAAAATTAATCTAAAACTATGAAATTTGTACAATTTTGAACTTATTGAAATTCACATCTGTTAATTCAATCGGGTAAACAAATGATAATGTAGTTATATCATTCCATTCTCTCTTTAAAGCAGGGGACCATCAGGGGATGCAT
Source organism: Odontesthes bonariensis (assembly GCF_027942865.1). Taxonomy (NCBI): domain Eukaryota; kingdom Metazoa; phylum Chordata; class Actinopteri; order Atheriniformes; family Atherinopsidae; genus Odontesthes; species Odontesthes bonariensis. The sequence continues at coordinate 4,843,304 of NC_134513.1, forward strand.
TTTTCGGCAAAGGTCTGCCGAAGTAGCCTATGCATTGCCGAAAAATGCATCCCCTGCTGGTCCCGCGAATGGGGAGGCATTTGTCCGCATGCACTTTTCGGTATAACACCGGCCCACCGGGAATTGTCCCGGTCCTCCCGATTAGCCACTCCGGGCCTCGTAACAACAAAGCTTTGAGGTTAAAGCAGACCAGTTTTCTTGAATTTGTATTATAAGCAATGAATAACTGCAGAATTTACAAAAGCCAGTGGAGTCTGGTCATTATGCAATGGCCAAATTGATAGAGTGCCTGCAACAAATGTCGCAATTTTTCATTTAACCATAGTAGCGTTTAAATAGCGGATATAGAAATAATGACTTGACCTCAATGAGTTCAACTTTCGAGTGCTTTTTGTGCATTTAACCACATCTTTCCGTATTACATCCACTGATTGTAATTTATTCAGATCGTTCTGTTAAGAACAGAAAAACAAAGGAAAATATCATGCATAAAATCTCTTGTATCAAGCTCCCCCACCCCTTCTTATCCCCCTCTTTTCAGCAATCACAAAGCCTCAAATTGCAGGTTTTCAGACGGCAGCGAAAAAAAGAAAATTTAAATAATAGCAGCGAAAAAAGGCAGGACAGGAGAAAAGCAAACGTCAGTGATGCTGAGACGCAGTAAAAAGAGAAAGAAACATCAAAGCACAGCTTTGTTTTTAGATTGCTGGTTTGGGGATTTTTGGGCCTCTGTTGACGAGCAAGTGAGGTGTCAACACAGGCTGGCAGTAATAAAGAAAGAAATTCAGTTCTTTTGAACAAAGCACATGAAATCCGCTGTGCCAGAGTGTTTGTTTCCAGAAAAAACCTTCATCTTATCTCATCTGCCTTCAGGATTAGCCTCCAACATGGCTTGATTAATTCTCTCCCATCTATCTTGGTTCTCCGTAGTGAAGTTAAGGGTTTGATTTAGTAATATTGAGTCAATTGATGATTAAATAATGAGCCTGGCAGTGAGAAACTGCAGCCTCAGACCAGAGTGTGTAACAGCAACATAAATGTAGAGATTTATCATTAAAGCCTCAGAAATGATAACATCCCAGTTCAATTTGATTTGAATCGTTTCCTTTTGTGTTTGCACCAATCTACAGACACCTCGGGACAGCTCTTAGGGAACGGGAACATCAAATTTGTCAAATGTGAGCTCAATTAAATACAAATGGAATCTAATCCAGTTCAATGTGATACAGTCAAATTCAGTTTTCACTCAAAATGTGTGAAATTCCCACATTTTCCAATGAAAATTGCAAAATGCCGGTGATTTTCTTAATGTGAAACTCTGTAATGTTGCACAACCACACCGTGATCCGAAAGGACGTAGGAGGGTGATGGATGTGGAGACCTAACCTCGGAGGATTTTTCACTTTTCAACTGGCTCTCGTTTGGGATCAGTTGGCCATAAAAAAAACATTGTTGGTCTCATATTATAAGACACACATGGTTAGGCTAACGCGTTGTGGTTTCAGGTTACAATACAAGCGCCTTCACATGTTGGTGCTGTGGACAATGAGCTGCTGGTGTCCGACATGCTACAAACCGTGAATCCAAACAGCTTTAAAGTTAAACAACTGTGAGATAAAACTGAAAAACAAAGCTAATTTGGAGTATTTTGAAACTAATAGCAAATTCAGAGCTATTCAGAAGTCTAGAAATGACTTCAGTGTTTAACATAATGTATCATACTTAAAACTCTTTTTTGACATATATTAAAAATTTGTCATATTTACACTGGCAAAAAATCTAAGTCTTACCAAGTATATTTGTCTCATTTCTAGTCAAAATATCTCATTACACTTAGTATAAGACACAACTGCCTAACAAGTACCATTTCAGCCAGATATAGGGACTTGTTTTAAGACAATACATCTTGAATATCTTGTTAAGAGAAATCTTGACAAGCCGATTTTCACTAGTTCCATTGGCAGATTTATTGCTTATTTCAAGCAAAAACGTCTTGTATTAGTTGTTTTTTTACTTGTTTTTGTAGGGGCATTTTTTCCAGTGTAGCTATTTAAAATGAAATGATGAGAATTCCATTTAGGATTGTTGAGCTTTATTTAACTTGTTTTTTTAAAAATCTCATTTGAATGCACAACAATGCCCGTTAACTACTATGCAATTACCTTTTTAACAGAAATACATAGGTGCTGCCTACAATCCTGGGAATAATTAAACTCCTATATTTAGAATATACTCAAGACCAAATGCGAATAAACCAGTTTGTTTAAATTTTACCACCTTATATTAAAACTATACATGATTATTTAGGACTTTTGTAGAGGAAAGCTACAAATACAAAATGTATCTCAAGTGTTTGGTTGCAGAATCACTCAACAAAACCAGGTTTTAACTTTAACTTTCATTGTGAACTTGGGCATTCCTCCTCTGGTTCTGTGCCTGCTCACATGAAAAATGATGATGATGTTTCCTCCAGACTAAATGCACCGTTTGCTCTCCGCTTCATTCATTAAGAGCAGATTATTGAATAAGCAACACTATTGCTGCAAAGTATATGTTTATGTATTTCTGCCATTTATGTGGTGAAAGCTGCATATAAAGCCCCAAATCTGTCCTGTAATGAAAAATCAATTTCAACTGCACGATTTAAATCTGGTTTGTGTTAAACTAGCCTTAGTATTAGCTTAAAAATCAATGTTAATGCACACGCACACACTGAAACACATACAGACAACAGCACGCTTGTGCTGCTGTTCTCCTAGGAATTTGAGAAACGAAGAATAACACTCGTCTGAGTCTGAGCAGCTTAAGGAGTCATTCGATGAGTGATGGGCTAGAAGGGCAGACTTTACACACATTGCTTCTTTCCATGCAGCTGTTACACATGAATCAAACACTTTAAATGAGGCTCATGTCCGAGTTATCAGCCAGAGGAGTCCGTCTTCGAGGCTCAGTTCTGTGGGCTTCTGCTGGCGCTTACCGGCTTTACCAGAAAAGAACACATCTGTCACTTATTGTTCCTATGACTGGACGGGCTCGGTATGTTGACAACCTTAACATCTTGCATTTCACTGTGGTGTTGGACATAATATACAGGGTGCTTGGCATGGGACTGTTCCCTCTTAAAGGCTCATGGTTTTCAACTGTGACTCCAGATCCTAAAGCAGCAGTGCCCATAAGCTCTCTGATTTCAGGTCCCAGAAAGGACGATACGCGATCTTAGCAGCCCCTAAAAAGAATTTATCGACCGCTCTGAATACACATCAGCTAGCTAAGGATGATCTAATTTGATTCATAAGACAATTTGGGGCAAAGAACTGAAGCTGGATTAACACATTCCTGTATTGACAATCACAAGAAGAGCTTCGAATACTTCTGCTTCTGCATTTGCTGCACACATGTTGTTAAATAAATGAAGATATTTTCCGTATACATGCATTTTTTCTAGTTAAATTGAACATTCCCTGTCTCTATTTACCAGCCATTCATTAATATCCAGTTACTTCTTTTATCCAAGACCATTGCCAGCAATTCCAGTGTCTCCAATCCGATATGATTGGACTCATCGCTGAGAGACAACAGACCCGTCCTAGGCTTTACACTGGGTTAGCCCCTCAGGCCCCTTATAAAGAATTTTATATTGAGTCCCGACTGTTACCAGCCTATGGTGAAATAAATATATATCACATTCATGTACAGATTATAGTTTTATAATCATATGCAGAAATTTTAAGTATTTTGTTCCCGGACTTCTAACATGGGGTCATTAAGGGGGATTAGAGTAACAATTTCCTTTTCCACTTCTTGGAGGTGCCACAATTTTCTTTCCCACCCCTTGGGGGCGCCACAGCACGATTCAGAGCACAATTTTGAAGTCACCATTGGATTCCTTGACCAAGAAAACATATGATTGGCATGTTAAATTGAGTTTTTAGGCTGTTTAGAGGCCAAGGTAGCTGAAATTCTGTATTTTATGGCGCCCGTTTTGAAATTCCAAAATGGCCGCCATACAGGTGTCTGTTAGAGTGGCAACATTGGTTTTTGAAATCCCCAAGGTCAGCAGATTCCAAAAATGTATGGGTCAACAAACCCCCAAAAAAATTCCCACAAAAGTACATTTTTGTACACAGGGAACCTGACTAGTATTTGTTTGTATTTTCTCTCTTTGCATCGTGTTTTCCAAAGCTGCAGCGTTGTCTCTGGACTACTTTGAAAACAAATACTAAAAAATGCCATTGAATCAACCTTGAATAACGGTTAAACTGGCAGATTGAAAGACCAACTTACCATAAACTGTGTTTAAATGCTGTGCACAGACCAGCTTTTTCTATGGTTGGTTTAATTACAGATTTACTGTCGGTTGTGGTGGGACAGTCCAGCATTTATTCCACATCAGCCAATTGGGTTTCCATGACAGCATAAATTTAAATCTTATTTCAATCTAATTCTGCTATATGGGATTCCATCTGGAAAATAATTGGTGAAAGGATGGTGCTTGGACGATTTTAATCCAAAATTCTCAGCACAAACTGCTCTGAAGCCTGAAAAGAAACTCCACAGCGTGATAGAAAGTGCACCATGTTTCACTGTAGATATGTTCTTCTCCTTATGGGCATCATTTAATCAGCTGTTTGCAAACCGGTGAACTCCTTTCCCACAGAGATTTTATCTGTCCTCTTTGCTATTCACCCTCAGTCAGTAAGTAGCTTAGGGTACACGTGGATTTTACATCTTTGGCTTCTCCAGGTCAGCTTGAAGCTCTTTAGATCTTATGTTTTCCCCTCCACAGACTCCTCTTCTACTAATTGAGGAATCAGAACCGTGGAACACAACTTTTTTAAGACAGAAATTTCTTGAGATCGGAAATGGTTGAAACAAAGATTCCTATCGATTGCCTCGTAGCTTTTGAAGATGCTAGAAGTCTTCATCTGTCCCCAAAATGAGTAAACAGAAACTAAAATCTTCTTTTTTTATGCATCCGTCTATTTCCTGATGCTTATCCTGAACTGGATCACAGGGACAGCAGCATAAATTCCCAAACCTCCCATTCCCCAGTCACCAGCTTGGGGACTCAGTGAGGAATTTCAAAGCTGGGCAAGAGATACAGTATCTTTAGCAAGAGATATATCTCTCGCAAGTTCTGAGTTATCACTGCACTGGAAAAAAATGCCCCTCCAAAAATAAGTAAGAAAACAACAAATAAAAGACGTTTTTGCTTGAAATAAGCAAAAAAAATCTGCCAATGGAACTAGTGAAAATCGGCTTGTCAAGATTTCTTGAAATAAAATGTGATATTTTGGACTTTTGAGATAAAAGTGATCTTGAAATTAACTTAAAAACCTCTTCAAATGAAAAAAAAAAGCTTGTTTCATGTGAAATATGACTCAAAACAAGATGTTTTCAAGACTTTTTCACTTAACATGATATTCAATATATATTGTATTAAAACAAGTCCCTATATCTGGCTGAAATGGTACTTGTTAGGCAGTTGTGTCTCATATCAAGTGTAATGAGATACTCAATGAGACAAATATACTTGGTAAGATTTAGATTTTTTCCAGTGTAGCACTATTCAGCCACTTATCCACATCACTGCACTGGAAAAAGTCTTTTTCTCTCATTTCTAGTCAAAATATCTCATTACACTTAATATAAGACAACTGCCTAACAAGTACCATTTCAGCCAGATATAGGGACTTGTTTTAATACAATACATCTGGAATATCTTGTTAAGTGAAAAAGTCTTGAAAACAAATTGTTTTGAGTCACATATCATATGAAACAAGCTTTGTTTTTCATTTGAAGAGGTTTTTAAGCTAATTTCAAGATCACTTTTATCTCAAAAGTCCTAAATATCACATTTTATTTCAAGAAATCTTGACAAGCCGATTTTCCCTAGTTCCATTGGCAGATTTTTTTTGCTTATTTCAAGCAAAAACGTCTTTTATTTGTTGTTTTTTTACTTATTTTTGTAGGGGCATTTTTTCCAGTGTGTGAGGCCACTTGTCTGTGGGACATGTTGGAAAAACACCTCCCATGGGAGGCCTGGAAGCAACTTGTTTGCTTAAGTTTCAAATCTAATTCAGCCGTAGAGTCTGTAGTGCTAATGAGTGTTGCTCAGTACTTTTGGACAACACACGTTTCAAATTACTGCTCATGTTTGCATGCTAACTGCGTGGCAAGCACAGTTATACTCATTTATACTCATCAGTTTTGTCCCGCGTTCAGCTGTTACTGCTGATGAGGCAAGAGGAAGGAAAAGACAGCATGTCTTCATGCTACCTCTCAGGGTTGTTTATTGCAATGTTTTAAACTTGCGCCCAAAATGAACACTCAAATGGCTGCAGTCTGCCATCAATCATCCTCCCAACCCCCTGGTACGTGTGGATGGCAGCTCAGTGTGATTCCACACAGTGAGGTTATACAAAACAACCACATCCCTTCAGTTCATTACACGCTTCCCTGGAAACTAGAACAACAATAACCAAGGCTGTGTGTTTGATCTTCATTATCTTTTTGATAAATTCCCTTTGCTCTTTGCCTCCTTTCTCACTGCGGATGCTCGTGTTTCTCCTCTCCTCTCCAGCGTGTTCGTTCCCATCTCCACAAAAGACGAATCCCCGACTTTAAGATCAGTTCATGCCAGAGTGGAATGACCGTTTCATATTGATGATAATTGTGTTTTACATGAACTTATCTGCAACTCAAATTAAGTGAGTGGGCTAACAAACAGACAGGCAATCTGCACTTCACCGTAATGTACACTGGAAAAAAATGCCCCTTCAAAAATAAGTAAAAAAAACAACAAATATGAGACGTTTTTGCTTGAAATAAGCATATAAATCTGCCAATGGAACTAGTGAAAATCTGCTTGTCAAGATTTCTTGAAATAAAATGTGATATTTAGGACTTTTGAGATAAAAGTGATCTTGAAATTAGCTTAAAAACCTTTTCAAATGTAAAAAAAAAAAGCTTGTTTCATATGAAACCCGACTCAAAACAATTTGTTTTCAAGACTTTTTCATTTAACAAGATATTCCAGATGTATTGTCTTCAAACAGGTCCCAATATCTGGCTGAAATGGTACTTGTTAGGCAGTTGTGTCTTATATTAAGTGTAATGAGATACTAAATGAGACAAATATACTTGGTAAGATATAGATTTTTCCAGAGTGATGCTTCCACAGACTGATAGCTGCTCATCTATGCAATAAAGGAAGCTGAGTAATGTATTGACTTGTATTATGTTAATGGTGGAATTCCATCATGTTAATTATTTTTCCAATGGAAAAAAAAAAAAGAAAAGCAGCTCTTTCTGGAGGCCTCGTTGAACATTTGTTTCTCACGTGGTTTTGTGAGGACTCGCTGCCGCCTTTTCAGAGAGTGAAAAATAAATGAGTGTGACTAAAAGCACAGTATCTATGCACTCTGTGTTACTTGCTGTGGAGATTTGCACCATTTGTTAGCCCCGTCTCAATTCTGTCATGAGAGAAAGCTTTTCCACGGCCCTCTGAAGTGCTTCCAAAAGAACATGGGTGATAACGAGGGCCTGGCTCTTCTCTCTTAGTCCTGCAGGCCATTAGTAGCAAAGGCTCTGCTCTGGATCTCCATTCTGAGAAATGACTATTTCTGTCTTTATCGGCTTTTCCTTTGGAGCCGGGAGGCGCCGGTTGCCGCGTACAACCCAGTGGCTTCAAACGAAAGGGGTTTAAAGATTGAGCAAGTGCCATCGTTTGCAACTCCGGCAAAAGATTAGCAAGGTGAGAAAACGTGAGACCGGCCGTTGAGCCTGATCGAAACCCCGAGGGAGTAAAAGAAACGAGGGGGATTCAATCAAAGGACAAAGAGGTTTCAAAGCCCACAGCTGGGAGAATATACAGATGTAGATTATCTGAGGTAACCCAAGAAAAAGCACAAATTATCCCTCAAAAAGTTGGGACACTGTATAGAATCCAAATTAGATGAACACAGAAAACATCAAATGTTTCACGATTTCATAAAGAAATGTCACACTGGAAAAAATCTAAATCTTACCAAGTATATTTGTCTCATTGAGTATCTCATTACACTTAATATAAGACACAATTGCCTAACAAGTACCATTTCAGCCAGATATAGGGACTTGTTTGAAGATAATACATCTGGAATATCTTGTTAAGTGAAAAAGTCTTGAAAACATCTTCTTTTGAGTCATATTTCACATGAAACAAGCTTTTTTTCTTCATTTGAAGAGGTTTTTAAGCTACTTTTAAGATCACTTTTAACTCAAAAGTCCTAAATATCACATCTTATTTCAAGAAATCTTGACAAGCCGATTTTCACTAGTTCCATTGGCAGATTTATTTGCTTATTTCAAGCAAAAACGTCTTGTATTTGTTTTTTTTTATTTATTTTTGGAGGGGCATGTTTTCCCCAGTGCATCTTGAGTTCGATGGCAGCGACATGTCTCAAAAAGAAGTTGGAAGAGCGAATCAGTTGCAGGTTGAGACCAGAGGTGGGTAGTAACGAGTTACATTTACTTAAAATGATACTTCTACGAGTAGTTTTAAATCACTATACTTTTACTTTTCCTTGAGTAGATGTGTGCAGCAGAAACTGTCCTCTTACTCCGCTACATTAGGCTACAATGAGCTGGTTACTTTTCTTCTTACCTCTTTGGTATTCTGCGCCTCATTATTTTTATCCCCCCGCGTACGCCTCATTTTAATGTTTTATTCTGACAGAGAGAGAGACTTCCACCAAAGGCTCTACCACCTGACTGTGTTCCACCAATCAGACACAGCCGTGCAGTCTGGTCACGTGACCGTACTCGATCTCAGCGGCGGGACGGGTTAGCTTTAGCATTAGCAGTCGTAGCAAACAAACAAAGAAACAGATGAAAAATGTCAGAACCAACGGTGGGAAATGAAGACGCAGACGAGGCCTCATACTGAAAGCATGTTTACCTTACAAAGAGTGAGAAACAGCAGCTACATTATGTGTCTTCTGTGTCAACCAAAACAAACGCACATTTCAGCAGAAACTCAACATCTAACTTGAGGAAACATGTAGCGCTAAGTTTCCTAAACTCGTTTTTCCCCCATGGATAGATGAATGTTTGTTTTTTAGGTTACATATGGGTTACATATGTTTTAAACATTTCCTAAGTCTCTTTTATTTTTTATTGAAGTTCTTGAATTTACCTGGATTATTTTTAATTTAAGCTAATTCGTAATTAATTAATTCATTTTAATTTATTTGATCAATTGGATGAACTCTAATTTGCCTAAAGATGATTATTTAGTATCTTTGTCTGTCTGATTGAATGCTTGTGTTAACAAATAAATCAGACGTTACTCAACAGTTACTCAGTACTTGAGTAGTTTTTTCACCAAGCACTTTTTTACTCTTACTCAGGTAATTATTTTTACTTTTACGTGAGTCATATTATTCTGAAGTAACTTGAGTACAATTTTTGGCTGCTCTACCCACCTCTGGTTGAGACACAACAGCAGCTTGATTCTTCAGTTCTTTGTCCTCAGATTTAATCAAAACAAACACTCAAACATAGATTTGAAACGCTTTAACCCAGACCAACGCTTGTACTCATCACTCATGCAGCTGGTTGGTTTCTTGTCATCTCCCCGTCCCACTGCAACGTGTTTTCATAGTTCAGTCATCCAAATTGAATATTGTTTATGATGCATGATATTAAAAACAGGCAGACTCCGGGGGGACTGGCGACAGCGTTGTCAACTAGCTGAACGAGCTAACAGACGGATCCAAGTGATTTCTGTTGATGCTCGCAGACGTGTGGCTCCCTCCGGCACAACAAAGGAACATTCATTCTATATTTATGCCACCACTGAAGTGTCAGAAATATTGATGACCCTGGGCAGAAATTAGCCTGCTTGTCAAAATGGAATAGCACAAATGCAGGGTTTTCTTTTTATCCCGCGCAGCACTCGCAGCCTCTCATTGTGGGACCAGAAATTGTGACTGAACAAGCACAAAGCCCTGACACGCCGGATCATTGTCGGTCTAAATTTAAACTCAGCACATCTCTCACTTTGTCTCGCTGATGCACAAAACTGCTCCAAGGTTAAGGAAGTTACTTCCCTAATTGAAGCGAGACAAGTTGTTTTCTGTTATTGCCATTAGGGAATTTCAACGTCTGTCGGAAAATACAAATATGGAAATAAGTAAAAGACAAAGTTGATGTTTTTAACTGCAATCCGCGGAGAAGCATCCAAACACACTGGAAAAAATGCCCCTCCAAAAATAAGTAAGAAAAACAACAAATACAAGACGTTTTTGCTTGAAATTAGCAAAAATAAATCTGCCAATGGGACTAGTAAAAATTGGCTTGTCAAGATTTCTTGAAATAAAATGTGATATTTAGAACTTTTGAGTTAAAAGTGATCTTGAAATTAGCTTAAAAACCTCTTCAAATGTAAAAAAAAAGCTTGTTTCATGTGAAATATGACTCCAAACAATTTGTTTTCAAGACTTTTTCACTTAACAAGATATTCCAGATGTATTGTCTCCAAACAAGTCCCTATATATGGCTGAAATAGTACTTGTTAGGCAGTTGTGTCTTATATCAAGTGTAATGAGATATTTTAACAAAAAATGAGACAAATATACTTGGTAAGATTTAGATTTTTTCCAGTGCTGTTCAGGGGGCCGACATGCCCTCCTTTGTTTGTGTTTACTAAGTGAAATAGAAAACTCCGAATCCCAATTCACTTCTGACAAGTCCCGACTTGTAAGTAACAGATGAAGCCATCGATTCCTGTCCGAGATCGATTCCTCTATTTCCTCGACTCAAAAATTCCCCATCAAACTCTTAACCACAAACATTCGGGCCAGGAGGAGAAAACAATCAAAAAATAACAACAGAACACATCAGCGCTCAGAAAAGACAATAGCAATTGATCAGGCATTCGGTGAAAGAGGTGGCATCTCTCCTATCAGATTCATTAGTTTCCCGGCCGCTCTGACATTTCCATTTGCACACTCCAATTGACAAAATAAAATACCCGTTCGGCTCTCATCCCTCAGCTCCTCAGCGGGTTATCACTCCTCCACTGCGCACCCCCCACCCCTCCGTCCCTGCAGGGATGCCTCATCATGACGGAGTATGAAACATGTGCCTTTTTTTTTTGCAGAGGAGTTCGAGCTCGCCACTGAGCGTCCCTTCAATCAGGGGTCACTTGTAGGGAAGGGCGCCCTTCGGCTTCTCATTTTCGCCCAATCACCACCTTCTCTTGGGGTCTTTCTACATTTTTCATCAGTCCTTCTCGCTCTAACTGCATACCTAAACACGTGGAGCCGTCTCATAGAGCCACCTCCGTCGGGCTATTGACTGGAAACAAACTTTTTGACTCCTCCACGCCAAAGGTCAAATGGGCTCCTTTCACTGGAAAAAAATGCCCCTCCAAAAATAAGTAAAAAAACTACAAATACGAGACGTTTTTTGATCGAAATAAGCAAAAAAAATCTGCCAATGGAACTAGTGAAAATCGGCTTGTCAAGATTTCTTGTAATAAGATGTGATATTTAGGACTTTTGAGATAAAAGTGATCTTGAAATTAGCTTAAAAACCTCTTCAAATGTAAAAAAAAGCTTGTTTCATGTGAAATATGACTCAAAACAATTTGTTTTCGAGACTTTTTCATTTAACAAGATATTCCAGATATACTAACAGATATACAAACAAATATACTTGGTAAGACTTAGAAAAAATCAAAGTCTTACCAAGTATATTTGTCTCATTTTTAGTCAAAATATCTCATTGCACTTAATATGAGACACAACTGCCTAACAAGTACTATTTCAGCCAGATATAGGGACTTGTTTGAAGACAATACATCTGGAATATCTTGTTAAATGAAAAAGTCTTGAAAACAAATTGTTTTGAGTCACATATCATATGAAACAAGCTTTTTTTTTTCATTTGAAGAGGTTTTTAAGCTAATTTCAAGATCACTTTTATCTAAAAAGTCCCAAATATCACATCTTATTTCAAGAAATCTTGACAAGCCGATTTTCACTAGTTCCATTGGCATTCCATTTTTTTGCTTATTTCAAGCAAAAACGTCTTGTATTTGTTGTTTTCTTAAATTATTTTTGGAGGGGCATTTTTTCCAGTGCTGCTCCGCGGATCCAGACAACCTCAGATTTCCTTAATGATGTCTTTGCCAAGTCTGACGCAGACACATTGGACGATAATACTGCGGATCAGGGAGACATTTCTTTCAGCATCCCTTTATCTCCGCCCAATCCGTCGCACGCTTCATTTCCCCGCTGCTTCTCTCCTCTCACTCCTTCCCTCCATCATTCATCCCACTCTGCCTCTCTACACATTAATCCTGCCACTCTCCTACTTCCTGAGAACTCCACCTATTTGGAGCGATGGCGACATGCTGAGAGACTTTGGTTAAATCCGATGTCGCTCCCTTCCAACAGTGGCATTTAATCAATTGAAATCTTATTCTGAAGATGAGCAGAGAGGAAGTTGTTTTTTTCATGAGCTGCTCTATAATGGAATAACACAGCCAGAAGGCCAGGTCCCTCATCACAGGGGACTCCATAGATTGAGGTGATCGAGTTGCTACAAGATTAATTTTGAATACTGCCTACGCTGTTTGGCAAGCTGTGCTCAACTGTAACTCACTTGAAATTCAGTAAGAACATCAAAATGTCAACTGAAAATACAAAATGGAATGAATAAAAGGTCATACTCCATTAAGGCTTTTTTTTTTTTTTGCATTAATGTACAAGTTGTTGTTAAAATCAACGTTAAAAGGGTAAAATCCCACTAAAATCTCTTCTCCAACGGATTTGGTAAGGATGTTGGCATCATACAGATTTAGAATGCTGGATTGGATTAAAAAAAGCACCTGAAAAGCACGGTGGTGGCTTGATTATGCTTTGGGCCGGTGTCGAAACAAGAGGCATGGGGAAGGTGTTGATGGGCGTTTTGCCACGACCCCTCTCAACCAGCACATAACCGGAAAATCTGTGGAAAGCTTTCACACACTGGAAAAAAATCAAAGTCTTACCAAGTATATTTGTCTCATTTCTAGCCAAAATATCTCATTACCCTTAATATCAGACACAATTGCCTAACAAGTACTATTTCAGCCCGATATAGGGACTTGTTGGAAGACAATACATCTGGAATATCTTGTTAAATGAAAAAGTCTTGAAAATAAATTGTTTTGAGTCACATTTCACATGAAACAAGCTTTTTTTTTTTCATTTGAAGAGGTTTTTAAGCTAATTTCAAGATCACTTTTATCTCAAAAGTCCTAAATATCACATTTTATTTCAAGAAATCTTGACAATCCGATATTCACTAGTTCCATTGGCAGATTTTTTTGCTTATTTCAAGCAAAAACGTCTTTTATTTTGTTGTTTTTTGACTTATTTTTGGAGGGGCATTTTTCCAGTGTAGGCAGTTGTGTCTTATATTAAGTGTAATGAGATATTTTGACGAGAAATGAGACAAATACACTTGGTAAGACTTAGATTTTTTCCAGTATTAGAATGAGTAAAAAAATCCAAAAGTCTCCCAGAGCAAGTGTGTACAAGCTGGGACTGTTATCAAACGGGGAGGTCAGTCAGGATGGCCTGAAACTTTTGCTTTTTCCTCATTTTGTTATCCTAAAAGTGAAGATAACAAGTGAGATAATTAAAGTATCAAAGAAGCCTTTTACGAGGTTAGTTATTCCCAGGAAGGAATTTTGAATTTTGGGTGCCCAAACGTTTGCATTCCATTGTGCATTTTTAATTGAGACTAGCTGACTCCATAACTTCACGTCAGTAAAAATTTTCATGTTAGTGAAGGAGCGTTTACTGTACTAATTGCCTATTGATATAACACAATATTGATTCAGCATACAAGCAGTTCATTAAAGCTTTGACATTTGCTTAAACTCGTGCAGAGTCAGGTTTGTGTGCCCATGGCCACAATATAAAACAATATAACAATATAAAACAAGATTTTATGAGACTTTTACTAGATACAGTGTATATGGAAGTCAAGGCTGGCCTTAAAAAAAGTAATATTGGATTTCATTCCAAACATAAAGAATTAACTGCAAACCTGCTATGCCCCTCGGTGCAATGCACAAGTTCAGCGCTTTTGTATGCAGCACCGCGCTTCCTAAAGCTGTTACCAAGGAAGAGAAGTTTCCAGCGTTTCACACCGACTTCACTCATGAGGATGCTGGAGTTGTAAGTCTGCAGGATGTGAGCTCTGCATCAGATCTGCCATCTGACAGAAGAAGCAGCCTGAGCCCGCGAAAGCCTCCACAACAGATGGACTGATGAGTGGTGGTCAGGTGTCAGGCACACACACACAAACTGTCGTCACACAGGCACAGAAGAGGCTTCGCACGTACTGTTAATGCATCTATGAATGAATAGTTACACTGTCTATACAAACCTATACACGGACATGAAGCATGTTAATTAAAGTTCTTTGTACAGAACGATCCCCGAGTGCTAAAGGCACAGAACACACGTGCAGCAAATAAGCAAATAAAGCAGATTCTGGGGACCCGAAAAAAAGTTTGACACCTGTTGCTTTTTTTAAAATTAATTTAAAGGTGCCATGGCATGAAAATAAATGGAGGCTTTTATATATTTTTTATAGGCTTTAGTGGTCCCCTGAGTTTTTTCCCCCAAAATTCTGCCTTGGTGCAGAATTACAGCCAGTCCCAAAAATGAGCTTTCCTTAGGATCCTCAGAATTAGCTGCTTAGGGTCTGCAGCTTTAAATGGAAATTAGGAGGAGAAAGGCGGGGCAAAGCGGAGGGTGGGGGTGTGGCCTTACTTACGCCCGTGGTACCATGCGCAAATGTTTTGTGAATCGCTATGGCACGGCAGCCCTATGCCGTAAAACTAGCGAAACTTGTTGAAATGAACTTACTTTGACAATATGACAAACTAGTTAGTGAACAACTTTACTAACACAGTCAAACATCAAGCAAGTGCTACACAAGACACAGCAAGACGACAAAAAAGGCGTGCGTGAAGGGGAAAGCAGGAGTGAGGATTTTGACGTTCTCATCGGATTGCTCTGGTTTGCAAAGATGCACGTAGCGCTAGCGCTGGAACCATGAATGAATCATTATCCTGATGAAATGCACTGAATTTGCGGATTCATTCTTCTTCAGGAAGCTTGAAGTAGGGGGTTTTGGTCTAAAATGAGCGAGCTAACCATCTCATGGGCATGCAAACACCTCCAACAACCCTGTTGGCAGAGATAAGAGCTTGCAGATGCTATTAGCTGCATAGCTAACGATACAAACCCTTTCTTGTGGTAACAAGCTATGTAACTATACTGTACATACAGGAAAGCAACACAATTATAGAGCGTTAAATTACTTACTTGTCCGAGGTCTGTAGTTGGGCCAAAGAGAGTTGGTACTGATCCAGGGTTCATTTCCAGACGTTCGCAAGGCCAGCTCGTAATGGCTCAAGTTCTGGAAACATTCGTCGGTGAAATGTTTGGCGCACACAAACACAAATCTCTTCGGTTCTGTCGTCACTTTCCCAGAAAAAACTAAATCTGTCCACTGGCTCTATAGAGTTTCTGATGCAGGAGCTCTAAACAGATTTTTTACATCCATGTACAGCGCAATGAGCTGGCCAAAGAGCTGTGGGCGGGGAAAGGCAGTTTTGGCATAGCCATATATGGGCTCTGGGGGGAAACAACCTCGACATCATATGAGGCGCCACGTCATAAGAGGCGGCTTTCCCGATCAGGCCATCTGCATGGTCACATTACCAAAGGCGGAGAATAATTTCCAGTGCATGGTTTAGGTCTATCGTCATTTTTAGCCACTGGGGGACCGCAGGCAGACTAGGGGAACTCATATTAATGTTAATATTGTTTTGTACATGAAATGTGCTATACAAATAAATTTGATTTGATTTGATTTGATTTGAATTTGAATTTGATTTTGAAGCTGATTTTCAAAGGGATATTCTGCTTTGTTTTTAAGTGAGACTAAGGTCCACTTATCACAGTCCATATTGCAACACACTGTTGTTGTTTTGTGAGAAAGTGTTGACAGAGTAAACAACTCCCTGATGCAGAGGTGAAGCGCTAAAAACCTGCAGCATGCAGAATCTGCTTGAACCAGCACTGGAAAAAATGCCCCTCCAAAAATAAGTAAGAAAAACAACAAATACAAGACGTTTTTGCTTGAAATAAGCAAAAAAATCTGCCAATGGAACTAGTGAAAATCGGCTTGTCAAGATTTCTTGAAATAAGATGTGATATTTAGGACTTTTGAGATAAAAGTGATCTTGAAATTAGCTTAAAAACCTCTTCAAATGTAAAAAAAAAAAAGCTTGTTTCATACGAAATCCAACTCAAAACAATTTGTTTTCAAGACTTTTTCAGTTAACAAGATATTCCAGATGTATTGTATTAAAACAAGTCCCTATATCTGGCTGAAATGGTACTTGTTAGGCAGTTGTGTCTTATATTAAGTGTAATGAGATATTTTGACTAGAAATAAGACAAATATACTTGGTAAGACTCTGATTTTTTTCCAGTGAGAGGTTTGAGCTGTTTCATATGGGGTGAAAAAAAGTGTGTTCTTCTCATGGTCCCCTTCTGAGGAGCTTTTAGCTCGATTTATCTGCCAAGATTTGTTTCTACTCCTCCAAACTGAGAACAGTCTGACCCCCATCTGCTCAAGGTAAAACACAGACCACTCATAAGTGCTTCACACACAAAGTATCCCTTTAAATCGTGTGTATTTTGAGATAATAATTTTAAAAAAGCCAGTTTAGGACGAACGTGTTCAAAATAAAATCCGATTCAGGCAGTTTAGAAGTTTTTAATTTGAAAAAGTGGAGATAAAATAAATAAAAAAGGTGGTTTTTGGCGTATTTCCAAACACGGTTAAACTGGATTTCTAAAGCTTCAAAGGCCATTCTTTTGGACAGCTACTTTTGATTAACAAGGCGAGACCCCCATCTATACTAATAGGGAGAGAATAATAGTGGCAATTTCAGCGGTAACTGGTACTTATTGCTGTCGGCTGCAACAGACAACTAGCCTCTTGAGGAGTGGATGCATTGTGGGAATTCTCCCACATATTTCTGCTTAATCTTCTTCAAGTTGCAGCTCTCTGGTTTGGTCATCTGTTTGTATGGAATGAGCAACTTCATCTGATAGCAACTTATGGCTATTGAGCTATTTGGAAGATGAATTTAGAGGTTATTGACCATTGCATGTTATCGGAAAACAGAGTCTCTTCAGTCAAAGGCTTCTTCAGTTTGGATGCAAAACGGACCGCTACAGGAAATCTTTCCTGCCCACAGCCATCAGCATCTATAATAACTCCTTGATTTAATTGAGTTACATCAACGTTTAATTTCCCTCTGGGATAAATAAAGTATTTCTGAATTGAATTTGAATTGAATTTGAATTTGCTCTTGTTTTAGGATATGTACAATCTGTTTTGTTCATCCATGGTAGATAGTAGCCAGTCTACTCCTTCAATATGTGTCATTTCAAAATATAAATTAAAATGTTTATTCCATCACATTTTGTTTAATCGCGGCCAGTGCCGTAACCAGCATTGAGGACACACAGGTCATGACCTCGGTATTTTCCCCGGTGTTTTTTAAATTTTTTAAATTTTTTATTTTTTTTATTCAGAGAAATGTCAAATTAATATAAGATGAAAATCGTTCTGACTTTGATTGGTGGAAAGATCAGCATGCATTCTCATTTGTTTTTCTGAAAATAAAGTCCACATAATCCCTTTATCATCACGTTATATTTTAAAACTGAGCGGAAAAACGCCACCCGACTTTTTTTTCTTTTTTACGCCACCCGCCATTGGAAACATGTTTATCATATTACACAGCTTCGACGCGAAAGTCAGCTGGGAAATGGAAGCAAGATGAAGAAATCTACTAAACAAACTAAACTCAGCTTTAGAAAGCCAACTGGCCAGGGGAAAAGAAAGAGAGAAGAAGGAGGTGAGTTCATTTCGCCAATCGCCAGTGAGAATGAGTGACAGTTCATAATGTTCATATGCGTTCAAAGCGCGGCTAGGAATAGGAGAATGCTAGATCATTGTCCTCAGCATTTCAAGCAACAGTCACAAAGCCCCTTGGTTAGGATTTCGTTTTCCAGTCGGCACAAACACACTGCACACAAATCTCTCTCTCAATTCGATTTTCCCCCAAAAAAAGTAGCGACCTGTAATGAAATTATTGGGAATCGTGACACGGCTTGGGCTGTTAAGCTAACTTTTTTTTTTTTTTAATCAGGGCTTGACAGTTTTGTGCCAACTGTGGCTCATTCAGCCTCACTAGCTACAGTTTTGTTCAGTGCTATATGGCTTCCTACATGTAAATAAAGCAGACTAATAGAAACTGGGTCAGAAACTTATATTTTTCATTTCACTTAAAACAGTTGATGATGCACACGGGGCAAAATAACAGAATGAAATACCCCGTGTACTCTCTCATATGACACAATCTTGAGGTTAGTTGTGCTGCTCATGGTGCATTAAGCCAAGTTTTACCAGCATTTAGCCAGTTGTCAGGCCCAGCATGATACCTCTGTCTTCTCTGTGTTGAGTGAATGGATTGAATTGAGACTATACATCTAAAATACAGCCAACATCATGTGGTCTGTTTGGCACATTCTACGATGTTAATTTAGTGGGTGGATTCAACTAGTTACTTAGGTAAAATGATTGCATTTTTCCTAATGAACCATTTGGATTTTACTGCAAATGGTGTCTAAAATTTTGCACATCGGTTAGACCAATAACCCAACTCATTCATTTGACCTTTTAGTGGGTCATGCACATGCATGGTGATGATGGTGACAATAGTAATAATAATAATAATGTAATATTAATAACAATAATATTAATGGTGATGCTGATGATGATATTTTAAAACAGATGACACAGGAGAGGATGAGAATGAGGGAGTTGAAGAGAGAGAGTCAGTAGAGGAAGAAAGGGGAAGAACTGAGTCTCACTCACTCACTCAAATACTCTACTTTTGTGATCACATTGTTATAATAAACTTGTTCACCTACATATTCACCTCCTTGATGGGCTTGTGATTTACCTCTGTTTATTCACATTTCCACACTGTATTTTAAAAAGTCAACATATTAGGATGTTTTTTTTTGTCAAATAAGATTTATCGCAATATTTGACCTCGGTATTTGAAAAATCCTGGTTACGGCCCTGATCGCGGCAGTACGTTTCGCCCAAATTTACCAAAATGAATTCCCCCTATTTAAATCTTTAAATGCCGTTTTCTCAAAATCAGTTTTTTGTATTTTTCCAGTATCAATATCTCAGCCTATAGAGCACCTACTAACACCAAACGTTCCAGTTATACACTTAGTAGTATTCTGAAGATATCTACAGAAGGATTTGTTGATAAATCATTCCTGGCCTGATTTATGTGACGTTATAATAAAAAGATATGGCGAAAATTTATGTTTTTTAGGGTATGGGCAGTATATTTTGATTTCAAAGGAAATGAAAGCAGATATCCTGAAATCCCTCTGTAATTTTCTTTTCATTTTGTGTGTAAACAAAATGAAAAAATAATTTTGCACCTGGCTTTATCATATGTTCAGATCTATCTTCTGGAAATATATGCAAATGTGCGCATATTTAATGAGATCATGCATAATTTGCATAATTAAACATACAAATTTCTAAAACTTGTAATACATTTTTTTTTCATACTTGCATAAGTAATCAACTGAAGAAGTTTCATGGTGATATCTATTATTTTAAAATATTACCCTATTCACCTGTAGTGTCTCGCCTTACACTGGGAAAAAATCAAAGTCTTACCAAGTATATTTGTCTCATTTCTAGTCCAAATATCTCATTACACTTAGTATCAGACACAACTGCCCTCACTGTCGGGGTTTTAATTGCCAGACAGTAACTTTAGCAGGGACTAAGGATCTAGTCCGATGTATAAATAATACTCTTTCACTGCCTTTGATCAAGGCTTTGACCTTGGGGGCAAAAATGAAGTCACTGGAGTTGAAAAGTGACTTATTGATGTAACAGGAAGCTGATCAGTTGAGTCAGTCCAACACAAACTGATTCAGAGAGGCTGATGCGGGGTCGACTGCTGGTGATGGTGATGACACGGCGCTTGGCAGGTCACACACACAGATGGTGGACACCTAGTGATTTCACTGGCTCGCTGCGGCGTGTTAGATTTGGATCCGAAGCCCGACGTTCATGCTGCGTCCTCAGGAACCGCGAGTTCAGAGGGAAAGGGGGGGCGCTGGCCCCGCAGACAACACCAGAACAGATGTTCACACCTCCTCCATCATCGCCATGACAACCAAACTGGACCGCAGAGAAAGAGTTGGTCACAAGTTTGGACTTGACTGACGGGAGTTGTTATCTTTGAATCTTTCTGGGTTCCCAATTTAGCAGGAGCTCAGTCTCAGCAGGGATCTTTCACGCAGGCAGACACCCGCCTCATAAACACCAAACACTGCTCTCACCCTCCCTTTATCTTTTAATGGATCAAAATAAGACGAGTAAATATGTGCTTGACTACAGCTACAACACTGGAATAAAATGCCCCTCCAAAAATAAGTAAAAAAACAACAAATAAAAGATGTTTTTGCTTGAAATAAGCAAAAAAAATCTGCCAATGGAACTAGTGAAAATCGACTTGTCAAGATTTCTTGAAATAAAATGTGATATTTAGGACTTTTGAGATAAAAGTGATCTTGAAATTAGCTCAAAAACCTCTTTAAATGTAAAAAAAAGCTTGTTTCATATGATATGTGACTCAAAACAATTTGTTTACAAGACTTTTTCCATTTAACAAGATATTCCAGATGTATTGTCTTCAAACAAGTCCCTATATCTGGCTGAAATGGTACTTGTTAGGCAGTTATGTCTTATATTAAGTGTAATGATATATTTTGACTAGAAATGACACAAATATACTTGGTAAGACTTTGATTTTTTCCAGTTTTAGGGAGCCGTTTACAGTGTGAGTGTATTTCATTTGGACGGCTCATACAGTAAAAAGAGAGACTCGCCTCGGCTGCGATTGGAATAGCAACGACCTTTGTTGTATTGATTTTGGATCGGGTTGCACCCCCGACAGGCGCGCTCTTTGTATGTGTTTCTGTGTGGTGGTGAAATCTGCCGCTTGGCCTTTTCTTGGAATACAAATGTTCCTTCAACAGAAATAACCGTTACGTTCCAATTAGGGTAGATGCACTCACACACACAACAGGAGCTGTTCAAGGGAAAGCTTCTGCTAATGTTCTGACTGGGGAAAAATCTAATGTGGACCGATTCTGTTGTGTTGAATAAACATACAGGAAAAAATGCCCCTCCAAAAATAAGTAAAAAAAAACAACAAATTCAAGACGTTTTTGCTTGAAATAAGCAAAAAATCTGCCAATAGTACTAGTGAAAATCGGCTTGTCAAGATTTCTTGAAATAAAATGTGATATTTAGGACTTTTGAGTTAAAAGTGATCTTGAAATTAGCTTAAAAACCTCTTCAAATGTAAAAAAAAAGCTTTTTTCATTTTAAATCTGACTCAAAACAAGATGTTTTGAAGACTTTTTCAAGATGTATTGTATTAAAACAAGTCCCTATATCTGGCTGAAATGGTACTTGTTAGGCAATTGTGTCTTATATCAAGTGTAATGAGAAAAGTATAATTGGTAATGTTTAGATTTTTTCCAGTGTAGAGGACTATTCATCAGCCACTTATCCACGTCACTGGCAGTTTTGCTCTGTAAGCAAATGACAGCATTTATATCTATTTAACCATCCATCAATCTGCTCCTAATTCCACCCACCTAAACAACCATTTATCCATGAATCAATCTTTCTGTCCATCACCCATCTTCTCAGGTATCCCCGCACCGACCCATCAATAAAATATCTACTTGTCTGTCTTTACATTCATCCAACACACCAAAGCCATGAGGAGTATTTCAAGGAAAAAAAAACAAACACCTGATGATAAACAGTGCAAATTACCAGTCAATAAGGCCTGGTTTTCACCAGCAGCCACAGCGTTAATGCATTAAAGGCCAAGAAAAGTGGTGCCTTCTGAAAAACATGTTTAAAATGCGATAAAAACAAGAGAATAGAGGGAGGAGGAGGAGGAAAGGGAGATCTTTAATGGGCTTTTCGGATGACTAACTGAAGATCCCAGGCGGTTGGCTGATAATTAGTTGGATTCACCAACCACGCTTTAAGCACTCCGGTTTGTTGTTTTGCTGTTATTATTTCCCATCTTCTGTTGGCGTCCACTCTTGGAGGCGCCGATTAGTGAGTTATCTGAGGAGAGGAAAGCAGGAGAAAGGCCCACCCTCAAGTCACATGAAGACCTCGTTGTTTTTCTTTCCTCTGTGGTGCAGAAAGGGGCTTCAGAAACTGGAGGAGCTTGAAATTATCTTCACTGTAACACAGCAGAAAAAGTTAACTCGCACAGAGGGAATAAACACGGCGCAGGATTAGCCAACGGAGTCTGCGGGGACGGGTTCCAAGCAGACAGACTCTATCCTGGAGGTACAGTGAGGTGGCAGCGAGCGGTCAAAGATAATTATATTTCAAAACTTGAAGAGAGGAAAAAAACATAAAAATGAGCGCAGAGAAAAGGAAACTATCTTTAAGCTACACTGGAAAAACTCTAAATCTTACCAAGCATATTTGTCTCATTGGGCATCTCATTACATTTGATATAAGACACAACTGCCTAACAAGTACCATTTCAGCCAGATATAGGGACTTGTTTTAATACAATACATCAGGAAAAGTCTTGAAAACAAATAGTTTTGAGTCGTTTTTCATATGAAACAAGCTTTTTTTTTCATTTGAAGAGGTTTTTAAGCTAATTTCAAGATCACTTTTATCTCAAAAGTCCCAAATATCACATTTTATTTCAAGAAATCTTGACAAGCTGATTTTCACTAGTTCTATTGGCAGATTTTTTGCTTATTTCAAGCAAAAACTTCTTGTATTTGTTGTTTTTTTACTTATTTTTGGAGCAGCATTTTTTCCAGTGTAGCTGGCTTTAAGCTGAAAAATACCCACAATGCAACATGAGAATGAAGGTGACAGTAAACAGATGCTTTACTCTCTGCTGCATCTCGGCTTTTAGCTTTGCTTTCAACATGAACACATTTTATTTAAGCATTTACACGCCCTGTGAAACTTTATGAATAATTAATGTGACTCGTCAGGAGGTTTTCTTTGGGGTGCTGCTACAAAGTCATCAATGGGGCTTCAGAGTTCTGATCCAATCATAGATTCTAACCCCAGAGGGGAATATGACATGATTATGGCTGTGTAAGTTCGACTTTACCTCTAACTATGACTTTCTTCTGTCACAGCAGGTTATAAGATAGAAAAAGAGCTTGTAACTAAATAAAACAACAAGGAGATTTCTTCATGAATAAAATGAATCTTAAGGAACACCTGTTATGTAAATACAACAGCTTGGGAATAACATCTGTACCAAAGATGCAGCACAATCAGACAAAACAAAAAAAAAACTACAAATTTAATAAGAGTTTGGTTACGGCTTCAAGCTTTTTATGAGCAGGACAGGATGAACAGAGGGTGCAACATAAAGGTAGAACTCCATAAGAGCTGGACAGGTGCGCTGGAAAATATGCCCCTCAAAAAATAAGTAAAAAAACAACAAATACAAGACGTTTTTGCTTGAAAAAGGCAAAAAAATCTGCCAATGGAACTAGTGAAAATCGGCTTGTCAAGATTTTTTTAAATAAGATGTGATATTTAGGACTTCTGAGTATAAAGTGATCTTGAAATTAGCTTAAAAACCTCTTCAAATGAAAAAAAAAGCTTGTTTCATGTGAAATATGACTCAAAACAATTTGTTTTCAAGATTTTTTCACTTAACAAGAAATTCAAGATGTATTGTATTAAAACAAGTCCCTATATCTGGCTGAAATGGTACTTGTTAGGCAGTTGTGTCTTATATCAAGTGTAATGAGATACTCAATGAGAAAAATATACTTGGTAAGATTTAGATTTTTTTCAGTGTGAGGAAGTGGAGGCTGTTAGACACAGAGATAACGCTATCTGTTATAGCTTAAAAATAGCTTAAAAGCAATTCCATTTCTAATTTCTTCTTAGTGTCTGACTATAAGAATTATAAAACTGAACGCAAAAGTCAGATATGTTGTGTTTTCAATCCAATCCAATTTTATTTATAAAGCACTTTACAACAACATCAGTTGACCAAAGTGCTGTACAAAAAATAAAAACAAAGAAATAATAGAATACAAGAATAAATTAAAAGGCACAAAACAGCAAATAACAGTACAACTTATGTTCTGTTTATCTTCTTCTTAAATAACTTAACAACGATGCAGCTTTCATACCCTTCAAACCTGCATTTTTTTGGCTGAGCAAAAAAATTTTTTTAAATTGATCCTGACTCCTCTCCAACATAAGAACAAAGTGCAAAAAACACATTTTTGGTAACTCATGTTTTTAATAGTATTTTTTCATGTCCATTCCAATGGACGCCACGAAAAAATGGGCGTAAAATGTCATAAAAACATAAGGAAAATAATGCCGAGTTTTTCCACATAGTAACCAATCAGGTATGATAAGAGCAAATTTGTTTGGCCAGCATGAACATAAATTGATATTTTGATTGAAAATGGGCCCTTCCTCTTCCCTCTCTGCAGTCGCTCTGCCATGCTCGTCCTGTCTGATGTCCGTCACTCTCTCAGAGCTCAAAGTCATGAAATGATTGTGATTGGATAAACAGGATCCAATCAGTAACCAGCACTGCTGGCATCATTCAATTACAGAGTATTTATTGGTTTAGAGACAGAAATATGTCACGTCCTTTCCAACGGACGCAGGGTCTGAAGGGGTTTCAGGATCCTAAAAAGGTCCCTTTGCACAGATGGGAGGCGACATTGAAACTGTGCTCGATTGTTGGTACGTTTATTATGTTAAACCTGGGTTGATTTATTCTGTCAGTCACTTGTTGGCCAAGTTAACTTCCAGCGTGAAACTGTCAGCAAAGCAGGAAGCATTCAGTTGTAAAAACAATGGATTATCTCATCTATCCAAACAGAGAAATGTGACAATCTCACTTACTACACCACCATCCCACCACATGATTCAGAGGCTTGTTTAACCATCCTAAGCTGCACTAACTGGAAGTAATTAGTGTGACATTATAAGTGCCTCCCATTGTTTGGAGGAATTCTGACTCTCCTTTTTAAAATGTTGCTTCAGTTTATTTAAGTTTGCACAGCTCCTCTACGATTCTGCCTCAAGATTTAAATCAGTTTGAGGCCTGGAGTCCAGCGCCTGCAAAACACGCCCCAATCATGACCCCTCCGACGCCGTGCCGGACAGTTGGTTTGATGCGTTTGTGCCGATATGCTTTGTATGCTGTGCATTGTGAGCAAACATCTCTGCAAACATCTGCTCTGTCCAAAGGACATTGTTCCAGAAGTCTTGTGGTTTGTTCAGATGCAGCTTTGCAAACCTAAGCTGTGCTGCCATGTTCTTTTTAGGGAGAAGAGGCTTTTTCCTGCAGCCCTTCCAAACTGAAGCTGTATTTACCTCATTGTAAGACCTGTTAATGGCCAGATGACCTCTTTTAAATAATTTCACAAAAGTAAAACCTTGGAATTGAAAGGAGGGAGAACTTTCTCTTTCTTACCACAGCCTCACAACTTCAAAATAACTGCAAGTTGGAGCTCCAGACTAGGTTTATAAGAGAATTAAACAAAAATTCTGAGGTTGAGTGGGTTCAACCGCTCTGCACATCTGAAGGAAAACTGAAGGAAGCGGCAGTGTAGCCCGCTGATACATTACATAATAATTTCAGGCATAATTATGACATTATTAAACCTGTAATTACCATAATGAGATGCTGCTATAGCTCATATTTCACTGTCGTGGCTGCTTTAAATACCATGCCCTTTCAAAAACCCAACAATTGGACATCCTGTTATTTGAGCCCAGATAAATTACAGAGAAGATTTAAGGGGATAACTTTTTATTAGTTCTGTTTACATTTCGTCATCTGCTACTTTTCACAGTTTTAAAGAGGGTCGTGTGCTGAATCTATGTCGTCAGACATTTTTTTAATGCATCGCTACACTCCTGCTGACTTTGACTTTGCACTTTCTTTTTAGCAGCTCACGGGCAGAAAATAAATGCTGGGTTAGCTTTCCAGCACAATGACAACACCCCACTGCTGTTGCTGTACATCCAAAACCTATCTTCACCGGCACAAAACCGTCAGAAATGAAATTCTGATGATTTGGCAATCTGACAAAGAAAGAAATTAACACATCCACAGTAAAGACGAGTGGCTGCAGGTTATGTAAAGCACAGAACCTTGCTGGTTACCTTTGCTGTAGTGACATTAAGCAATGCATTCAGGAGCGAGCTGCTGCCTCGGCATATGTTTTCAGTGTTCAGCGGGAGCAGAGTGGCGTTAAAAAACAGATGTGCCGCACGCTCACTCGAGAAAGATAAGTTACAGAAAGTCAGGCGGCATAAACTAACAAACTAAAAATTTGTTTCTCTTGTCTGCCTCCATGAGCCGTCTACCTGAGCAGAAAAAAGGGAAATGATGAAAAGAGCGTGCTGCGATGGGAAATCTTTGCTTTCCATTGTATCATGGCTTGTTTTGCATGACATCATGTGCTTCGCAGATCAGCGGGTCACAGCACTAGCAGGACGGGTTTGGTTGTGTGTGAGCGGATGAGATACGATGCCAAACAGTGCAGAACAGCACAGGCAATTGAGTGATTACAGCTGTTTGGGTGATGGAATTACAAGCTGAGAAACTGTAATTAGCATTGGAAAATATTTCTACAAGTTCTAATTTGTTGCATGGGAGAATGCTACGCTCAAAGTAATAAATAAATTAGCTGGTAGTTTATGATGAAACCTCTGTCTTTATGAGGGATTGTTTTCAACCACCCAGCATCCCACACTGGAAAAAATGCCCCTCCAAAAATAATAAAAAAACCAGCAAATAAAAGACGTTTTTCCTTGAAACTAGCAAAAAAATCTGCCAATAGAACTAGTGAAAATCGGCTTGTCAAGATTTCTTGGAATAAAATGTGATATTTGGGACTTTTGAGATAAAAGTTATCTTGAAATTAGCTTAAAAACCTCTTTAAATGTAAAAAAAAAGCTTGTTTCATATGATATGTGACTCAAAACTATTTGTTTTCAAGACTTTTTCTCTTAACAAGATATTCCAGATGTATTGTCTTCAAACAAGTCCCTATATCTGGCTGAAATAGTACTTGTTAGGCATTTGTGTCTTATGTTAAGTGTAATGAGATATTTTGACTAGAAATTAGACAAATATACTTGGTAAGACTTTGATTTTTTCCAGTGCAGGTAGCCTTTAACAAATGACTCCAGACCATTGCTTCCTTTTTTTCTCTCATTACTCACCTCGTTTTAGCCTCTCCCCTCCTCATCTATCGGCCGGTAGTGGGAAGCTCATCTGTCTGTAGCTTATCTTTCCCCTCCGCCCTGCAGTCATATCACTCTGACCTGACCATCCATCTTCTGCCTTCACCCTCTATCGTTGCACGTGTTTATTTGTCTGCTTGTGTGTTGGACCTTGAGCTGCCTGAGCAGGTTATATTTCCAGCCTTAAACCATCCCCGTCTCTCCTCCAGCAGGCCCTAAAAACGCATTGCTTGACGGACATCTCCTGCTCAGAAATGCGTGTTTGGTCTTGTGCAGCAGAGAAACCGAATGTCTCAAGGTTCGCCTCGCTTTCAGCTCGTAGTTTATCTGGGGTGTTGTATCTGAAGACAACCACTGACAGCTTTGCAACTCTTTGAACTTCACATCAAAGGATGACAAAATGGTGGGCACTGCTCGGCAATTCCGATTGGTTGAAGAGAGCTGCAGCCATCGCTATGTGGACTATCGTTTATCTAAAATTCAACAGTTTGTGGAAAGCCGATTTACCCATTTCCATTGAACTTTAAATTATTTCTGAATAAACAGCCAGAGACCTGTCCTGGTTTCTTTTAGTAAAGTTTTTCCAACTGGCAGAAACCCCACACACAGCATTGGCGTGATGCCGAGCTGTCCCACTTATCAGCCACCGCCTGAACTGCTGGAAATCAACTTTAATGGTTTTAAACCTGCCGGATGCAAGAGATAAAAATTCTTTTTGGATGCCAATAGGAAAATGCATGCCCGAAATACTGCGGGGTAAATGAACAGGTGCCGGCGATATGACTCTTGGGCATGCACGGCAATCTATTTTAAACACTTAAAATACAAAAATATAGCAGAGGTGCCACGGAGCTCCAGCTGAGCAATCACTCGTTTCAGCACACTCAGTGGGGAAGGAATGTTGTGGACAAAAACAGCTTCAGCACATTACTGCACTGCAACAAATCAAGTCAGAGCTTACTTAAAGTTGTTCTGCTGGTAGAGGTGATATTATGATGCCAACAAAACAGAAATAATAAGACAAACATAGTGTTCTTATCATCATTTCATAGTGTATTATGGAAACTATCTATTGTGCAAGCAAACAAGATGTAAAGAGTTAAGATTACATGACTCACAAGCAGAGGTGGGTAGTAACAAGTTACATTTACTTGAGTATGTTTTTGAAAAAAATTATACTCCTAGGAGTAGTTTTAAATCTCTATACTTTTTACTTTTACTTGAGTAGATGTGTGCAGCAGAAACTGTCCTCTTACTCCGCTACATTAGGCTACAATGAGCTGGTTACTTTTCTTCTTACCTCTTTGGTATTCTACGCCTCATTATTTTTATCCCCCCGCGTACGCCTCATTTTAATGTTTTATTCTGACAGAGAGAGAGACTTCCACCAAAGGCTCTACCACCTGACTGTGTTCCACCAATCAGACGCAGCCGTGCAGTCTGGTCACGTGATCGTACTCGATCTCAGCGGCGGGACGGGTTAGCTTTAGCATTAGCAGTCGTAGCAAACAAACAAAGAAACAGATGAAAAATGTCAGAACCAACGGTGGGAAATGAAGACGCAGACGAGGCCTCATACTGAAAGCATGTTTACCTTACAAAGAGTGAGAAACAGCAGCTACATTATGTGTCTTCTGTGTCAACCATGATGACTACTTTTTACTTTTACTTGAGTCATATTATTCTGAAGTAACAGTACTTTTATTTGAGTAAAATTTTTGGCTGCTCTACCCACCTCTGCTCATAAGATACTCCACCTTGATGGATATAAAGCTTTCGGTTTAAGGCCAGCCAACATGGATTCTGATAAAAAGGAGCATCACGCCACTTCATGGTGGCTGGAATGGTGTCCAACCCCCAGCAGTGGACTTTAACGAACCCAAATCATGCCTCTCATGCCTCGACAGAACCATGTTAAAGTGGCTTTGGTTCAAATATGAAAGAAAAGAATGATAAATATAAAAAAAAAGATGGGAAACTGGCAAAGATAAAAGTTATAATAGAAGAAGAATAGTTGGCTGCAGCAGATGAACATTGGAGTGTCAGATCGTTTCACTCCTTATATCCTTATCAGGCCTCTCTTCAGTCCCAGGTGTCAGTATCATCCAAACAGAACACCTCTAATAACTAATGGTAAGCACCACACTGTTCCTTGCTGGTTGAAAGCACTTAAAAAAAAAAAAACTTTTGACATTATGAATCCAGAAGCCGGCTGGGGACTGAATTAAGAAGCTGGCAGAATGACACGAGCTCAAAAAGAGACAGTCGGAGAAAACTATTCTGTCTGCATCCAGGAATGTGCCAGAGGAGAGTGTGAATATGTGACAGAGACGAGCCCCGTGAACGTGGGCTGCTTTAATGGAAGCATTTTCTTTTTCATTTTACAGATGAACAGGCTTCAAGTGTAAGGACTATCTGACAATTGTGCCGAAGGGGATGTGGGCTCCAACGCTTTCTTTTTCAGGTTTACGTTCATACTAATGTGACACTTAACATTCTGTATTGTTTACCATCTCGTATGCCCCACAGGCCAAATATCAGGTTTCGCTCTGGTTTAGTCTTGGTCGCTTTTGTTTCCTTGTGAACCATTTTTGAACTCTAACTCTTTAATAGCATATACTGACTGAAGATAGCCTGGAAATCAAATTAATGTGAACTGCAGTCTAATATCCTGCCCCACACAGTGTCACTGGAGCATGCTAACACACCTAAATACCAGCATGCCACATCGTATATCATTATGTTGACAACAGTTTGAGATGCGCATACCAATCAGTGAGCCTGCAGTGCCGTGGCCCCCGGCTATATTCATTTGTAGTTTCTTATAGTGCACACGATTCAGCTGAGGGAGGTGGTAATTAAGAAGAAACACTGTCTGCATGGACTCTTTGTTATTTCGTCTGTGCTTGTGACTGAGTCAGTGCTCATCTGTCCCCAGGGATATAGGCTGTCTCTTTCTTGTGGGTAATTATGGGTAATGTAGGATGACAGAGGAGCATAGACACATTAATAGCAAAGGGGCTTCTACACTGATTTACAGCATATTGCAAAAAAATAAAAAACCACCCAATGTCACACAAAAGATAACATTGGATGGACTCTTTCTTTAATGCAAACACTCAGCAGGTAATGGAGGTGTGTAGGATAGCAGCTCAGTGCAGGCTGAGGCCTTCTGCCCATCATGCATGTTCTATAGCATAAAATCTCATTAGCTGTGATCAGTGTGCACATTAGGTTCTGTTAGTGCAGAGGAATTAGCGGGAAGGTGTCAAATTAGATGCCGCACAGCGCGTGTGTTTACCGTTGGTCATTTGTGTGTGAGCACGCTGGAAAAAAAATCAAAGTCTTACCAAGTATGTTTGTCTCATTTCTAGTCAAAATATCTCATTACACTTAATATAAGACACAACTGCCTAACAAGTATTATTTCAGTCAAATATAGGGACTTGTTTGAAGACAATACATCTGGAATATCTTGTTAAATGAAAAAGTCTTGAAAACAAATTGTTTTGAGTCACATATCATATGAAACAAGCTTTTTTTTTACATTTGAAGAGGTTTTTAAGCTAATTTCAAGATCACTTTTATCTCAAAAGTCCTAAATATCACATTTTATTTCAAGAAATCTTAACAAGCCGATTTTCACTAGTTCCATTGGCAGATTTTTTTGCTTATTTCAAGCAAAAACGTCTTGTATTTGTTGTTTTTCTTACTTATTTTTGGAGGGGCATTTCTTCCAGTGCAAACTGTATCGGCGTGTGCTTTTGTGCACGGCCTTTCTGCATGGAAGTATCGATGCTCTCTCACTGCGTGCATGTGTCTTTCTGTCCAGCAGTGCGAGGTAATTTAGCTTGATGCATTGCATTTATGCAACAGCAGATTCACAGCGAACACAATCATGGAACAACAGTGGATGGCTTCTTTACTCTGCTGTAAACGGATCACCGGGGCTATTTTTTATTTTAACAAGGTAAACAGGCCACTATCCATCCGTGACAGGAGATATTACAACAACAACAATAATCTTGGATATTCGCCTGTATAAAGTAACTGAGTTTGCCGTTGTTTGTGCGTCATATAAAACATACCGCTCGACAGGGATTTTCTTGGTTAAATCAAGCAATATATCTTTGACCAATATTTCCTCTCTCACAGATAACATCCTTCTTAGATAAGATGATTGAAAACAAGTCTGTCTGTTCTTTTGAGGCTATAGCCGGCGGCAGGTTAGCTTAGTGTAGCAGAAAAACTGAAATATCATTTGTAACAAAAAAGCACGAAAAAGAGTTAGAAGTTTGTATCAAAAGTCTGCAGAGTGAGCACACTGTACATGCTGATGATTACAGTTGATGAATCAGATGGCAAGTGCTTGGGAGGATGGTGGTGATGGGAAGTAGCCACCACAACACACAGCCAGCAGTTGTCTCTGAAATCACAGAGAAACGTGGTATTAACCACTGCTCTGACTTGCTGCACTGGAAAAAATGCCCCTCCAAAAATAAGTAAGAAAAACAACAAATACAAGACGTTTTTGCTTTAAATAAGCAAAAAATCTGCCAATGGAACTAGTGAAAATCGACTTGTCAAGATTTCTTGAAATAAGATGTGATAGTTGGGACTTTTGAGATAAAAGTGATCTTGAAATTAGCTTAAAAACCTCTTCAAATAAAAAAAAAAGCTTGTTTCATGTAAAATATGACTCAAAACAAGATGTTTTCAAGACTTTTTCACTTAAAGGGATAGGGATAGTTCGCCTCTTTTGACATGAAGCTGTATGACATCCCATATTAGCAATATCATTTCTGAACATCTTCTTACCCCCTGCTGCGTCCTGTGAGCAGAGTTCCAGCCGAGTTTTGGTGTTGATGAAGGTAGTCCGGCTAGTTGGGTGGGGCTAGAAAAATAAAGCGTCTTGCTTCTCAAAACAATATGCGTTCAAAAGAGTAATACATTTGCATCACAAAATCGTTCTCCAGGAAAAAGTCAGACCTCACAATCGCTTGCCGCCATTTTTGCTTCCCTTCAAGATGTATTGTATTAAAACAAGTCCCTATATCTGGCTGAAATGGTGCTTGTTAGGCAGTTGTGTCTTATATTAAGTGTAATGAGATACTCAATGAGACAAATATACTTGGTAAGATTTATATTTTTTCCAGTGTGGAGCCATATCCACTCAAGACCCTGACTGGCAGAACTCAGATCAGCTCAAATGAATCACACTCCAGGGCGAACAGATCTGAATTGGTTTTTAATCCACATCACACATACTTCACTCACTAAACACTTTGGTTATTTTTAAGCTGTGGACTAAGCTACCAACATTCTGAAATTAATATCGTCTAGACAGAATGCTTCTCAAGCAAGTGTTGAATATACTGGGTCAGAGTGAACTTTTTCTCGAGTTCCTAATGAGGAGCGGCTCCAAAGGCCACTGAAAACATCAGAGCTTTTTAGTGAGAAGTCGATGTTGTTATTGCTGCTTCTTTTCAGTCAACCAATCGAGAGCACTGGAAAAAATCTAAATCTTAAAGTATATTTGTCTCATTGAGTACACAACTACTTAACAAGCACCATTTCAGCCAGATATAGGGACTTGTTTTAATACAATACATCTGGAATATCTTGTTAAGTGAAAAAGTTTTGAAAACATCTTGTTTTGAGTCGGATTTCACATGAAACAAGCTTTTTTTTTTCATTTGAAGAGGTTTTTAAGCTAATTTCAAGATCACTTTTAACTCAAAAGTCCTAAATATCACATTTTATTTCAAGAAATCTTGACCAGCCGATTTTCCCTAGTTCCATTGGCAGATTTTGTTTGCTTATTTCAATCAGAAACGTCTTGTATTTGTTGTTTTTTTACTTATTTTTTCCAGTGAGCAGAGAGTGTCATCACAGCGACCAAGGAAATAGTGCAAATTCGTCTATTGTGATTTGTCCTCTAAGAAATATCAGACGTGGATGATCACAACAAAGACAAAAAGCTCTTTAGTGGAGGCAGATCAGCTGGACATTGCATGTTGCTGGTTTAGTGTTGTGGTTTTATCTCCCTACGAGATGCGAGCTTATTGTGAGCTGTGTAGTCAGCACCCAGTGGGAGTGGAAACACAAGGATGAAGTGCTTCCAAGTACCCTGCCAGCTTTTTCTGCCAGAAAACACAATATAGGGACACACATCCTGAGCTCTCCCTGTTTCAGGGGTTTGTGCTAAGTTAAGCTTGAGGGCTCCTTGATGTAGCTTCATGCCTGGATAAAGTTGGGAAATAAAAACTCTGAAAACGTTGAATGATTGGTTTAAACAGTCGCTTTGGAATACTGGATAAAATGAGATGTCTAATGATACAGTCAGTGTCTAAAAAGTCATAAATTAAAAGAGGTAATGACTGGTAAATGGGGGAAATGTTACAAGGATAAATAAAAGGAAATCATAAGGACTTCATGTTGCATCGAACATATACATCATTTAGGCTTCCTGGAAACGAAGCAGCACGTCTAACACTCGGTTGTGTTTGATCTATGTGTATTAATAATGAATCAGCTGAGGGGATAATTTGAGTCCCTCACTGCGAAAACATCGGGTTGAAAATCCATCTAAAATGAAAATGAATCGAGCGACAATGTTAAAAATAATTTCCGTGCGATTTCTTTGTGCGTTTATTGGCGTCTTTTTAACAGAAAGACAACAAATAGTCGCCTCTTGTGTCAGTAAAAGAAAGAGTTTGGCTCCCTGGGTGCATTTTCACTTTTTTTAATGTAATTTTAAACATGTCTTCCCCCCCCCCCCCATCTCTGAGCCCCACATAGGTACCAATGCAGCAGGGTGATTATAATCCTCCCCTCCTTCCGCCTCTCAGGTTAAGGACTCAGCAAGCAGCCTCACAGGGATCCTTAGAGCTCCCCAGGCATAAATCACACACCCACACTCCTCTCTATCCTGAACCCCCCCAACCTTTTTTCTACATTCTCCCTCTTTTCCTTCCTTTGTCTACCCCCTCCTCCCTGCTCATTTACTGTTCCAGCTCTGCTCATATTTTCACGCGTTCATCACGCTCCCACAACTCGCCCAGTTATTGCAAATTCTTCCTCTCACTTTATTTTCCTCAGTTTCCTTCCCCTACTTCATTTCCATCGCCCCTTTTCCCCCCTTTGCTCTCCTGCCTCCTATTCCAAATGTACATTGCAGCATCTTTTTTGTCTTTTTGTAGCCACCTGCTGAGCATAGCATGCGTGTTAAAGTGACACTAATTCACACTTAATACGCCTTTAAAGCAAAGGTTCAAAGGGTGGCACTAAAATGGAGGTAGAAGAAAGGCAATGAATAACTAAAATGGGCCGTTGATTGCCGTTTTTCATCATCGCCACTTTAAATATTCAGGAAAAAGGACTCCAAATTGCCTGTTTTCTTCATTTATCTGTCCGGCTGCAGTGTGTATTTCCATGCTGTGTGTGTGGTTGGTTGGGAGAGAACTTTTTGTGTGCCCGTGGGACTTTAATTCCAGCCTCACCACCTAATTACTTAAATTGTGCTTACAGGTCTTATTGTACTGTACACTTTCCCTTGGAGAGCTATAGCATTAGCAGCAGAAATAAGCACATTAGGCAATTCTTTGCTTCATAATAAGTTCTACACCTGAGGGGTGTTTTTGTGAAAAAAAGGTGTCTGGACATAAAGCAAAACAGCTTTCATGCTAAACTAGGTCCTTGTTTTCCCTTTCCTTCTGTTTGTTAGACCCTTTTTTCCTCTTTATCTCTTCTATCCTTCATTGCTTGCACCCGAAGAGATTACTTTTGGCTCTTGTTTTCGTGCCAGCCGGCTTTTCCCAGTGATTGTTGTGTTATTTTTTTTTTACAATTATGAGCAGATAGGACAGTTCACCCTTCCAGGAAATTGGTTCTCTCAGAATTTCTCTGCAATCAACAGGTGAGATTGCTTGGAGTCTCTGAAAACAACGGAATTCAAAAAGAGGAAGTCAAGATTCGGGAAACTCGTCTCTAGTTTTGCTCAACGCTCATGGATGTGTGTAAATATCGGTTTGTGGTTTATCGTCTTCTTTTGCTTCAAAGTGGAGCAGCTTTATATGTACAGCAAGTCTTTTAGGACCAATAACAAGTCAAGTCTCAAGTTTTTGAGGACCAATAACAAGTCAAGTGCCTCGTCATACGTCGGAATGAATGAAATAAAGTTCAGAAACAATTGTTTACGAGTCCCAAACCTCGAGTCCAAGTCTCAAGTCTTTTGAGGGCAAGCCTGAAGTCGAGTCCCGAGTCTTTGTTTGTGCGACTTAAGTGCGACTCGAGTCCCCATCTCTGTTATATAGCAAAAAGAAATAGAGCTTTTCACTTCGTGGTCCCATCTAAAACCAGGTGACTTGAGTTTAGGCCAATTCACGTGGTGCAGCATCACATCACTCTCACTCCTGCTCAAATACACTTTTTAAAAAAAACTAATATTTCCATGGATTTATGATTTACACTTCAGCTACAAAGGTACATCTTTGTCTTCCTTTGCCGTGGTCCTTTTGAGTGTTTTTATTTAAAACCACAGCGTTTGACATGTCCCGTAAACATTTTTGAATTTTTATGGCAATGAAAGACTCAGCGACTTTCTACTGTAAATTTTCTTTTCTGGTTCTTTCACCCAGAAGAAATGAGAGATGAGATTTGATGACTTGTATGCGCTATAGTTGGAGTGGAGATCTAAAAACAGCCCCAGCCATCAAAAAAACCAATGCCGTGTGAGTTTCAAAAAAGAAATCAGTTTGGTAGATTGAAGCTGCCACTGGAAACTGCTTTGAAGAACTCAAACCCAATCAGTTCAAAAGCTCTGTTTTCCAGAAAAAAATCATTCCATGTTAGTAAAGAAACACATGCAGGAAGGAAGGAAATGGAATACATCTCAGAGACTAAAGCTTTGTTGCTGACAGGCAGCATCTAAAGTCATTTGGAGGAGAAATTTCCTCACTGATTACCAACCAATTATCAGATTATATCAGAGAGAATAAATATTGGTTTGTGAAACATCACATCCACTTTTGTAGGTTCAAGAGGCAACGCAAGCAAGGCAAAACACCACGAGAGCCACGCTCAGAAATAACTTCAAATGCAAACAGTCTGAGAAAACGTGTTCAAGAGCCACATTTTAGCAGGGGACTTCCACTGCATTAACCTTTTTGAGCACCTCGGTTTGGCTGGGTCACAGGAAGACGACGTGCGCCAACACATGAGCGCGGCTAATGAGGTGAGCTGCCAAGACTGAGTAAGTTTGGTGTTTGTTTGCGACGTAATCCCTGATCCCTGCGTGTGAAAGATAGAGCTCGCAGAATGATGTGTGCACTGTAAAAAAATATCTGTAGATTTTACAGTTAAAGATTGTAAACCATAAAAGTTAAAAACCGTAAATTGTAAATCAGTTTTAAACAGTTTCTTTCACAAGTAATTACCGTAAATAAGTTAATTAGGAAAAATTGTCATTTTTACTGGTTTTCTCACTTATACTCATCTACCGTTATTGTAAAAAATCTTACTGTAATTTCAACGGTGAAGTTCTGGCAACAATAGTTTAAAATACAGACAAAACCTGTATTTATACAGTAATGTAGGGACATGTTTAAATGTTTTAGACAGCTAATTTTACAGTAAAATATTTTCATATTTTATGGCATAAACCGTATTTTATATATCATTTTATTATTTTTTTTATTTTGTCTTTATTTAGGATCGTTACATGTCAATCATACTATTATCACAGGTTACATCCCTTTACAGTCTGATCCTTTTACTCTTTTTTTTATATAATTAGAACAGAACATGAGGTGATATATAAAAAAAAAATATATAAAAAAAAACAAAAAAAACACTAAATATATATCATTTTAATGTAAATTTTAGGGCAAAACGTGATGTTTTTCCAATGGTAAAAACAACACTTATACTCATCTACTGTAATTGTGAAAACTGTCTTGCTGCCGGTAATTTACCATTTAAAATACAGATAAAACCTGTATTTATACAGTAATGTAGGGACATGTTTAAATGTTTTAGACTGCTAATTTTACAGTGAAATATTTTCATATTTCATGGCATAAACCGTATTTTATATATCATTTTAATGAAAATTTTAGGGCAAAACAGGATGTTTTTTCCAATGGTAAAAACAGTAATCCTTACAGTAAAATGTGTAAGAACACCATTTATTACCGTAGAATCAGCAACACTTATACTCATCTACCGTAATTGTAAAAAATGTCTTACTGTCATTCTAACGGTGAAGTTCTGGCAACCACAGCTGCTGGTATTTTACCGTTTTTTTTACAGTGTACGGTTGGTTTTTCAGCGCACATGTCCCCCCCCCACACACACACACATAATGCGTGTAGCTTCAGTAAATCGCTTGAACGGGAAATTTAGGGCATGTATGAGTGATTTTGTCAAGTATTTTATCCATCTTCAAAGCCCCTTGAAATGAAATTTAAGGAGAACAATGGGAACATTAAGGGCTCAAGTGGATGAGCTAACCTTCAGCTTTCATTTTCAAAGTTGGTCTTCTCGAATAATATCACACCGCTGAATATGAAAATGTATGCTGTAGCTGTAATACGGCTCAAAGATGCAGTTTCTATCCGAGCGTGTGCGCGAGCGAAGTACAATATTTGGCGTGGACTGAATAAATCATTTCCCAGGGGCCTCGCTGCTTGGCGCTTTGCTGGAGGAAAAGCCTGGAGCATCTTTTCAATATCACCCCAAGAGAGAAGAAGAAGAGCATTCATGATGGGATTAAACGAATTGTCACCCTCTTCTTTTCTGTCTTTGCCACGAATACCAAGGGGCTCGCACAGGGTCCCTTGTGTGCAATGTAGTGTGGAGGCTGGGTCAAAGGTGCGGATGGGATCATGTGACCTGTCCGATTTGTGTGCAAGTAGGTGTGATAAATGTCAATGGGGGTTTATATAGATCTATATTCCACCCAGCAGGCACGACTCCAGTAAAATAATGTTTTAAATATACATCTCATTCTGGACATAAAGACGATGGGTTTCACGCTTAACCTGCTTAAAATTATTCTTCTCTTCTGTCTTTATCTGCAGCGGCGTCAATTCAGCCAAAGCTAATGGCAAGGTCACTATAGTCACATGACTACAGTATCGATCAATAAATATACATGCCCAGCAAATAATCACCACAAAAGTCTGCTCTGTAGCTTATCTGTGTGCAAATGCAGTCTCACTCACAGAGCCGCTAACATAGCAATGGACTCGTCTCCGTCTCCCTGTTAGCATTAGCATTAGCGGCTAACAGCTTGAATCCCGCCTTCACTACCTGGTCGTCCTTCCTCCGCCACTGGGGCAACATTGGACCCATCATCACCTGCCCTTTTTTTTTGGTGAAAAATAAATCTAAAGTTTTCTGTTTCCTTTTCATATTTTACATTAATTAGCAAACAAAAAATCCCGCTAATAACATCACATACCACATTTCAAAAGGGGATACAAGTGTTGGGGAAGATGATGCTTAGGTAAATTGATTGTGTTGTTCAGAATTTCATTTATAGTTCATTTATATGTATTAAATAATAATAAAAATTGAAAAAGAGTAATTCCATAAAAGTATTTTAAAAAAGAAAAACAAACATTTCCATTTTCCCCTGGAGCCAAGGTGTGGCAGCTGCCATACCCAATTGACGCCCATGTTTATCTGTCTAATGTATTACAGCATAAGAAAGAGAAATTTTTAGGGTGCAGAGATCCTTCTTCACAAAATGGTGCCAAAAACAGGAAGTGGTAAAACTGATACTTCCTGTCAGGGAGCTACAATACATAGCAATCTCTATATGTACATTTATTTTGGATTGTGGCAGTTTCAGTGATCTATATTTAGGAAGAAGAAGAAGAAGGAGGAAAAACATGTCAAATCGCTGCTTTACTCATGTGGGTAGGCCCATGCTGACAGTCTGCTCGATACCAAAGGGATAAGGAGACATTTTCATTGACTGGCTATGATGGCGCAAAACGTTAGGGAATAAGTAAACACGACGGTTTGAGGCAGGAGCATCAAAGTGCCTCAAATTCACAAACTTCTCAGTGTTGCTGCCATTTTCTGCCCGTATGGCTGTGAACAGAAATAAGTGGGAGCACCAGGCATCTAGCAAAGCAGAACTGCTCCGAGTGGGGACCACCAAACCCCCCAAGAGAGCAGACAGAGCATCGGTAAGGTCGGTGCTCGCTAACTGTTATGAGACAAGATGCCTTCCTGTTTCAGTTTAACTAGCTCATCACCTTATCAGCAGGCTGATATTAAATGCTTATATTCTACACACTAGAATATAACATCTTATGCAGATCAGGGGACAGTTCAGCTTCAAGTTATTTCATTTTATTTTAGCTTTTCGGGGCAAATAGAAACCAGGGGTGGAAAGTAACGAATTACATTTACTCACGTTACTGTAATTGAGTACTTTTTATGAGTAATTTGTAATTTTCTGAGTAGTTTTTGAAATGTGTAATTTTTACTTTTACTCGAGTACATTTTGACCCAAGTACTTTTACTTCGCTACATTTGAAACCCCTCACGTTACTGAGTAAAACAAATATTTATGGTGAAAAATTAAATGCGGGCGGAAATTTAAACAGCTGTCCCGGAACTGAAAGTCAATAGCTGGGTTTCACTTGACGTCACTTCTGTATTTTCTAAGCGCGCGAACCTAAGTGGTGGCCAACTGGAGCTGGATCCCATTGAAAACACTGTGTTTTGTCTGCCACTTTTTTTGCCCAAAATGCCTCAGTTTTGTGCCGTTTTTGGATGTTGCAATCGGTCTAACCGAGAGAAGGGAAAGGGTTACTATCGGGTACCTAAGGTAATCGCCCATAGAGGTGAGAAATGGAAAAAACTCACAGAACAACGCCGTAAAAAGTGGATAGCTAACTAGACGTTTACAGACTGGAGGAGCTGAATCTGCAAATGCTCGTGTCTGCGGTGACCACTTCGTCAAAGGTATGCGCGAAATCTAACTGTTTTGTAGTACTGCAGTAAAGTATTATGTTGTTAAATGCCAATCAACAGTAATGTAATACGGGCTACGTTTGGGCTTTGTTTTGAAGGCTGCCCCAGCGCGTTGTTGGCTACTGAGTCAGTGGACTGGGCTCCGACGTCCGTATTTGGATATTTGGATCTCGGCATTTTATCAAAACATAAAATTTTTTTATTGTTATTCCACATGAAGTCCCGCAGGTCAGAGGGTTCTGGGGAATTGGAGGGGTACCTTGCCTGTGTGTCGGAGAGCATGGACCTGCTGAACTCCTTCCCAAACATTAAGAAGCTGTCTCCTAAACTCAACACAGGCCTTCCAGCCTCAGCTGCCTGTGAGAGGCTTTTTAGTTCAGCCGGGTTGCTCTTCACAGCAAAGAGAGCAAGACTTACAGCAAAAAACTTCGAAAATCAGCTGCTGCTGAAATTGAACAAGAGCTTTTCCGGTCTAAAGTTGTAGATTATTGGCAGATTTGTAGGATCCTGTGGGCACTGTATTTTGTATAGTGGGATCCTGTGAGCATTTTGTTTTATTTTGAGATGTGGGATCCTGTGGCATTTTACTGTGAATAGTGGGATCCTGTGGCATTTTAGTTTGATTTGTGGTATCCTGTGGGCACTTAATTTTGTGTGCATTTTGTTTTTTTAATACTTTGATTGTAGTTTAAATTTCTTTATTCTTATCATAGTGTTGTCCATTGGACATTATAGGACTGAAAATTGTTTGCACTGTATTCAGTTCAATTCAATTCAAAAATACTTTATTTATCCCAGAGGGAAATTAAATGTTGATGTAACTCAATTAAATCAAGGAGTTATTATAGATACTGATGGCTGTGGGCAGGAAAGATTTCCTGTAGCGGTCCGTTTTGCATCCAAACTGAAGAAGCCTTTGACTGAAGAGACTCTGTTTTCCGATAACAGTCTCATGGAGAGGATGTTCAGGGTTGTCCATAATTATGGTACAAGTTGTGACTGTCCTTGTGAGGAAGTATGTTCCTGAGCCCAGTTGATCTTTTGCAAGTGTGGATGTGCACTTTAATACATGACTCATGAGTCATGACTCATCCTTTTTTGCATTAAGAAACTGAAAGTAATTAAGTAACTTTTACTCAAATTACATTTTAAATTAAGTAATTTTGTACTGTTACTCAAGTAAATTTTGAGATGGGTAATTTTACTTTTACTCTGAGTAGAATTTAGGCAAAGTAAAGATACTTTTACTTAATTACAATTTTTCAGTACTCTTTCCACCTCTGATAGAAACTATTGTGCCTGCCTTTCCACACTGGAAAAAATGCTCCTCCAAAAATAAGTAAAAAAACAACAAATACAAGACGTTTTTGCTTGAAATAAGCAAAAAAATCTGCCAATGGAACTAGTGAAAATCGGCTTGTCAAGATTTCTTGAAATAAAATGTGATATTGGGGCGTTTTGAGTTAAAAGTGATCTTGAAATTAGCTTGAAAACCCTCATTAAATGAAAAAAAAAGGCTGGTCAATTTCTCCATTGATAAAATAATTTCACAACTCTACAACATAAAAATTCATGTAGAATATAGCATATACTTTGTTGTCTACAGTAGTAGATCAACCCTCATCTTACTTTGAAGCTCCCAGCTCCCAGAAGTGACGTCGACGAAGAGAAGCTATTAGGCTTGTGTTGATAATAATAAACTCCTGGACTATGTACAAACTTCCAAATGCATCGTTTGGTGAGTACAGACCATATTTGTACTACTGTAGAAGTTTGGTGTCATGGCATGTGATTTTAGTGTGGTAATTTTGGAGATACTGCCAGGGTCCGTTAGCGCTTGTACTAAGCTATTCGGGATAACTCAGTAACTCAGCTGATGTTCAGCCAATATCGAAAAACTTGGCTGTATGTCACGGTTCAAATGACCCCAGGGTGAATCTACTCCGAACCATCACTTTAAGTAGCTTAGAGCGCAAGTTTACTTTTATTTTACTTTTATTTTACCTTTTTTTCTTCTTCTTCCTCGTCGAATTTCTGTCGCTCTACATACGTCATCTGGTATAAGTGATACAATTGGCTATGAATCGCGCGCAAAGCAGCATGGGAAGAACCAGAAGTCATTTGATAGACATTCGTAGCGCCCAATAAACGGCTCCAGGCATTCGTAAACCACGCCTCAAATACGAGAAAATGCACACCCAGTTCCCAGACCACCATCTCACCGAGATGTGGAGTCAGCCAGGCTAGGCTGAAATGGCAATTGTTAGGCAATTGTGTCTTATATCAAGTGTAATGAGACACTCAATAAAATATACTTTTTTCCAGTGCAAATATTGAAATAGCCTTTAAAGTGTGTTTTTTCCTTCTCCAGTAGTATAGACTGGGTCCTTTTATACCGTATGTGTAGCAGAATTACATCAAATTTCATTGGATCTATCAAAAATTAAATCCCAGCTGCATGGTGAGAACATGTGGACGGGTTTGGCTTCTGTTTGCCCCGTTATTTATTACTTCTTCTGTAGAGCTGTGGTGAGGGAACGACCTTACCTGAGAACAGCTGAATAGATGATTCTAATTTTGATGTGTTTTAATGGCGTTATATTGTGATGAATTTGCAAAAAAAAAACAAGAAAAAAGAAAGAAAGTTCTTCTAAAACACAGACTCACCATCAAACAATTTGTTTATGGAGTGATCTGCCCCTCTAATAAATTGCAGGGCAATATTTTTGTCTGGTTACAGCGCATTTCATTGGCTGTGCTCCGTGCTGTGCTTGCTAGCTTCTCAGTTCATTGGTTCCCCACGGCGCATGCAAATTAGCTGTTCAGCCCACCCAGCAAGCTGTCAGGATCGGTTCCTCAATGATCCACATTGATCGTACGGGCTCGTCTTACCTCTGCTTTATGAGACCGTAGGTGGCGCTGTGCAGATTCAAAGCAGAAACCCTCAGCCGTGATGTTAAAGCAGCTGATACATCTTCTGATATCTAAAAAGAAAAAGACATCATATGGAAATGTTAGGAGGATTAAAAAGTTTATTTCTAGATGAAGGACTTGGAAGACATCTTGAAATGAAAAATGATTAATTGTGACAAATATCCTCAGAGGTTGTTGTATGCCTCACACTATTAACGTCCATGTGTATTTCGTGGAATTGCTATAGATATATGTACGTTTGTAATCTGTTTAACCGTGCTGAAATGCTCCTCTGAAAATAAGTATTTTCCTAGTTATATAAATGATAAATACAACAAAATCAAGGGCCAGATGGTTTTGGCTTGAAGCTGGAGGCCTGGTCTTTCCAATCAGAGCCGAAAGTTGGATGCTGAGCCACTCCCTGTAGTGTGGTTAATTACACAATGATACAAAAGACTAAGACCTGCTGATGACAGGAGGAGGAGGAGGATAGGGTAGAGGAGGAGGATGAGGAAGGCAGGCAGTAATAACGGTGGCTGTAAAGCCATCAGAGCACCCTGTAAATGTTGACCGAGTGTCCTTGAGATCAACGATGCAGGAGTGAGGAGTGCGCCTCTTTGTGTGCTCACAGCAAACTGAGTGAGCTCATGTGGGCAGACGTGTATATATAAGACAACATACTGTACGCCTGGATGTGTGGACGCTCGTGGGTGTGACCATGACTGGAGTGACACTATCGTAAATCAAAGAGTTATATCCACCTGAGCGGCCCAGTTATTAACATGTTTACCTTGCACATCCTTTAAAGTGATAGTTCGGAGTAGATTCAACCTGGGGTCATTTGAACCGTGATATCCAGCCAAGTAGCCCACCCGCAGTTTTTTCGATCTTGGCTGAACATCAGCTGAGTTACTGAGTTATCCCGAATAGCTTCGTACAAGGGTTAATGGATCCTGGCAGTATCTCCAAAATTACCACACTAAAATCACATGCCATGACACCAAACTTCTACAGTAGTACAAATATGGTCTGTACTCACCAAACGATGCATTTGGAAGTTTGTACATAGTCCAGGAGTTTATTATTATCAACACAAGCCTGATAGCTTCTCTGCTGCTAAAGCTGCGTCGACGTCACTTCAGGGAGCTGGGAGCTT
Source organism: Odontesthes bonariensis (assembly GCF_027942865.1). Lineage (NCBI taxonomy): Eukaryota > Metazoa > Chordata > Actinopteri > Atheriniformes > Atherinopsidae > Odontesthes > Odontesthes bonariensis. The sequence goes on from NC_134513.1 coordinate 4,887,861, forward strand.
CAAAGTAAGATGAGGGTTGATCTACTACTGTAGACAACAAAGCAAGGCTGCTCAATTTCTCCATTGATAAAATAATTTCACAACTCTGCAACATAAAAAATTAAAAAAAAAACATGTAGAATATAGCATATACTTTGTTGTCTACAGTAGTAGATCAACCCTCATCTTACTTTGAAGCTCCCAGATCAAGGAAGTGACGTCGACGCAGCTTTAGCAGCAGAAAAGCTATCAGGCTTGTGTTGATAATAATAAACTCCTGGACTATTTTCAAACTTCCAAATGCATCGTTTGGTGAGTACAGACCATATTTGTACTACTGTAGAAGTTTGGTGTCATGGCATGTGATTTTAGTGTGGTAATTTTGGAGATACTGCCAGGATCCATTAACCCTTGTACGAAGCTATTCGGGATAACTCAGTAACTCAGCTGATGTTCAGCCAAGATCGAAAAAAACTGCGGGTGGGCAACTTGGCTGGATGTCACGGTTCAAATGACCCCAGGTTGAATCTACTCCGGAGTATCACTTTAACTCAAACATCGGCACGTTATCTGAAAAATGTCATTTGTCAGTGCGAGCTCAACGTGTCCAATTTAACCCTTCACACTGCAGCACAAACTGAAGTTAATCATTTCTGTTTATATGGAAGTGAAGTGTACGGAAGCCCTAAACGGCCATAGGTACAAACATTTTATTCCATTCGTTTTCTCTTGATAACGAGATCATTTTCCTCCGTTTTCTCTTGATAACGAGATCATTTTCCTCCGTTTTCTCGTGATAACGAGATAATTAATTTGAGATCTCGAGTTGAATAAAGTAGCCTATGAATAAAACATGGAATGTGGAGCGTTTGTGGAACAATTCTGCTTGTGAAAATGCACAAAGCAAATCCCGCTGGTGTGACCGTTTTCTCGAGATAACGAGTTATTTATCTCCTTATCTCGAGAAAACGATAACAGCACCTCTCGTGCATCATTTGGTAACCATGGAGACGGCCTGGTCCCCTCATCTGGTCACTGATGAAGTTGTCTACATCAGCAGGATCACTGAGGTGTAAACGCCTATTGAGCTGCAGTCGAGCCGGCTGTCTCCGGCTACTTTATTCAGTTTTCAGTGAAAGGGGGGTAAAAATGTAACCTGACTACGTCATACTCACGATTCTAGTCAGAATGTGAGTCTGATACCGCTCAATAGAGATTTGAGTATGGGGCGTGTTTCAACCGAACCAGGAGAAAAAATGCCTCTTTGCTCAATTGGATAGACCTACAACCAATCAGAGCAACGTAGTATGTGACGTAGATTAAGCAACACACACTTGTTGTAGGAAGGACGGCAAAAACATCTTTTCTATCGATAAAAGCCTTTATCGCGTTCCTCTGTTTGTCTTTCAAAATGAATACAATGTGGAGATCCTGTAGAACAGACTCGATGGCAGAATCTACACACCCTAGCTCTCCAGCGGCAGCCATGTTTGTTTCAAACAAAGTCAAACCAAGCGCTCTTTAGTGACGTAGTCGATAATGTCCCTGTTGATCATCTGTCCATCATCGTATAAAGCCCGCCCTGGCAATCTGATTGGGTCGACCGATTCTAGGTCGGGCATAATGATTTCCCAACTGAGCAGAGCCAGACCGAACTTCCCCACCAAAACTTTTATGGGCGGGGCTAAGTTCGGCTGGCACCCAGGCTAGTAAAAATGGGTACACCTTTGCCAGAAATACATATAAACACATATAAACAGGGGCGGACTGGGGAGAAAAAGCGGCCTCGAAAACCATCGGTAAATCATCTCGTTATCTCGAGAAAACGATCAGAAAAACATTTATACACTGGAAAAAATGTGAAGAGGTCCACCTTTTGAGTATCCGTTTGTACAAGCCTGCACTGGAAAAAATCTAAATCTTACCAAGTATATTTGTCTCATTGAGTATCTCATTACACTTAATATAAGACACAACTGCCTAACAAGTACCATTTCAGCCAGATATAGGGACTTGTTTGAAGACAATACATCTTGAATATCTTGTTAAGTGAAAAAGTCTTGAAAACAATTTGTTTCACATGAAACAAGCTTTTTTAAGCTAATTTCAAGATCACTTTTAACTCAAAAGTCCTAAATATCACATTTTATTTCAAGAAATCTTGACAAGCCGCTTTTCACTAGTTCCATTGGCAGATTTTTTTGCTTATTTCAAGCAAAAACGTCTCGTATTTGTTGTTTTTTTACTTATTTTTGGAGGGGTATTTTTTCCAGTGTACGTACCACGGCCGCTCTGGGCTTCCGTAGACGTGAACGGTGAAGATGGTGCCTGTTCTCACACATCCACACTCCTCTGCAACAAGCCTGCAGGCAGTAAATACTGTAAACTGCGAAGTAATCAGGCAGTCAAAACATGTGCAGTTGCAGATAAAGGAGCATGAGTGCTCTCACTCTCAGCTGATCACCACCCTGTAACTGTCCTATAGTAGCCGGCAGCAGTACCTGCAGAGAGTGTGTGACAGCAGCCTGCCACTCTATTTATCCCATAATCCGCCCTCTGAGGGCTCGTCTGCTGAACAGCGATTGCGCTCCGCGTGTAATCTACAAGGGCATCGTCGCCAGCATACGTGCAGGCACATATGCAAACACACGCAGAGACACTGTGGGCGGCCTCTTGGTGACATCCGACGACATTAAACGGTGTTTATTTACGGAAACATATTGATATTGTAGGGGCTATAAAAGATTTAAAACTTTGATCTCAGAACTGAATAAACACCTTGTTCCTTGAGCACGGGCAAACATGCACACACACTGAGCGCCGGGTGGCCCTTAGCAGCTTCTAATAATTTCATTCAGCCAATCAGTGCTCATCAGCCAACAGGCTGCGGGTGTTTAGTGGATGTTCTTTGAAAGCGTGTGCTTCTAACACACACACTCACCTCAAACAACACGGATGTTGAGGGGTTTTTTATGCAACTTCTCCTCTACCCTGGAAAAAAATCAAAGTCTTACCAAGTGTATTTGTCTCATTTCTAGTCAAAATATCTCATTACACTTAATATAAGACACAACTGCCTAACAAGTACTATTTCAGCCAGATATAGGGACTTGTTTGAAGACAATACATCAGACATACATTTGACATTTGAAGAGGTTTTTAAGCTAATTTCAAGATCACTTTTAACACAAAAGTCCTAAATATCACATCTTATTTCAAGAAATCTTGACACGCCGATTTTCATTAGTTCCATTGGCAGATTTTTTGCTTATTTCAAGCAAAAACGTCTTTTATTTGTTGTTTTTTTAACTTATTTTTGGAGGGGTATTCTTTCCAGTGTGCTCATGGAGTTTCACTCTAAGCCCCGTTTTGAATCATATTCAGCTCAACTGACTCTGTCGTTGTTTTCACTCACGTTTCTGAAGGGAAATCGCATCATAACACGACTTGCAACGGTTATCCGTCTGTGCACAGCTGGCTGCAATTAGTGTGTCGATTATGAGCGTTAAGGGTAAAGAACACAACAATCGCTTGATAAAAGTGTGCTGGTATAATAGCTAAACTGCCTCACAGGAGGGTTGCTTTGCATTTTGCATGCACGTAGCACATGCGACATCCTGCAAGATTAGTGAAAAGACTCTCATCCCCTGCTGCGTGCAGTTCGAGCCACACACAGAAAAACACACACACAGCCACGATGATGAGGAAGTGTTCTTGTTCATTAGAGCATCTCCGTACTCGGGTTCTGCTGCCACAGGACAAATAAGCTGAGGGTGAAAGGAAAGAAAGACCTTTTCCATCTCCCTTCATCTTTTTTTGGCTTCATCTCAGAGCCTTAAAAGCTTAGTCTGCTTTCTCACATCTGCCTCTTTCTCCTTTGTTTGTTTCCCTTTCTGCCTCATCACATTTCCTTCACCACCCTGTCTTGATACATCAACCCTCTGCTGTACAACACCTGCACCACTCCAGCAGCCTGTCTTTCTTTTCTTTGTCAGAAGCCTTTCATTCCTGTCCTCACCTGCAGGCTTCCGTGAATGCACAATGACTCGAGCATTTACAGACGTCAGACGTCCCAATTAAGCCTAATAGAATACCGGTAGGGCACAAAGGGAATGCTTTAGCATCTACTGTCCACTGAGATTCTTTATTAGCTCAGAGAATGTCACAGGCAATTTACCCAAGGGCTCTTCCCCAAAGCGCCCCGTTCAGCTCAGCAGGGCCACGGCGCTTTGGGTGGCCGGGGCTTCATCCTGTTGCTGTGAGTGGACTGCTAAAAGTGCAGAATGCTTCACATTCCAAGAACTCTTCCACATCTTGTCTTTAACTTTGTATTATTTAAGTCAGTGCTTCGTATTCAGACCTTGAAAGGCTGATTATTTCTCGATAAGACCTGCCAAATATTAGTCCTTTTAACATGCCTACCTCAGATATTTCAGATGGTAATGACAGAATAAGTTCATTATCACATTAAGTTCATTGCACCTACGTTTGGCACCGGGAGGTTGGAAGACGATCTTTTGGATCCTGTCGGCTTAAAGGTGAGGCCTGTTTTTGTCATAGAATACATAGAAATTGAGTTCTGGACTTATATATGTCTGTATCACTGTGTGATCTGAAAAATATGTGAAGCAGAGCAGCTATTTGTGGACTTAGGCTGTTATAATAAACGCTAACACTTCATTGTTTTCACCAAATAATCTGAAAAGATTAAACTTTGCAGCATGTTCTGAGCGGCCCGGTCCATTTGAGTTTAATTAAGCATATGTACATGCAGGACTCATTTAAATCCACATCAAAACATTCCCATGTGATTTCTGTTTATGCAGGCACAAACAGCCAATAATAACATTCGAAGATGTGCAACCTTCAGTGGTCATGTGACAAAGACGCACGTGAAGGGTAAAAGTGTAATTATTTAGTCCTAACCCTGACTGATGCTATTTTATAAAGCCGAGCAGAACCTAACATTTTGCTGTGTTAAACTGTAACCAAGGCAACCAGAGAAATTGCCTCTGTGAGGGTGATGGTTGTATAAAGACTGTTTAAAGTGTAGCCATGACAGTTTTCTAACCCAAACCAAACAATTGTTGCTTTGTTGCTTCTCAAATCCAACCAGAAAGACACTAAAGTGTTTATGTTGGTCTCTATCTCATATTACCCACGATGCAGCACTCAGCTGCTCCATCCACAACCCTCCTTCCTCCTTGAGAGGACATTGAGGCCTCTTAAAACACTTAAAAGGAAATGCTCTTACGAGTGGTATTTCCCTCCTGCAGGATGCTGTTTATGAGCCGTATTTACAGTTTAAAACAAACAACTGATATAACCATTTTAGAAGAAAGGACAAAACCTCAAATCGCCTTATCTAAGCGTATTAGTCTGCTTTCATTTCAGTTGGACTAACATGCATAGATCCATCTTAAAAGTCTGGTTTTGGTGGACTAATGGAATAATTTGTTTTCACGAGTGTAAATATGCAATGTTCAAATCACTGTGGCTGGACCTGGAGAGGCTTTTCCTGTGAATTATGGTCTTAACTGGGAAAATATGTCAAAAATATAACTATCTGTCCATTTCAACTCAGAAGATCTATGCCCGTATGGTCCGGCTGTCATTGGGCGAGAGGCGGGGTGCACCCTGGACAGGTCGCCAGTCCATCACAGGGCCACACAGAGACAAACAACCTCACACTCACTCCTAGGGACAATTTAGAGACACCAATTAACCCAACATGCATGTTTTTGGACGGTGGGAGGAAGCCGGAGAGAACCGGGGAGAACATGCAAACTCTACACAGAAAGGCCCCAGTTGGAAATTTAACCTGCAGCCCCTGGGAAAAGATCATGGGTGAAAGTTTTTCTCTCCAGATATTCATCATTCGTTGAGAAGTAATCTTTTAATGTTGTAAAATCTGCAACAAGCCCATCCCCCTTTGGCCGTTCTGTTGCATTGGATGGCTGTTTATTATTTTTATTTATTTTAAGTTATTTTTTTATTTTTTTTATTTTTTATTTTATATTTTATTTTTTTATTTTATATTTAATTTTTTTTTTTAAATTTAATTTTTTTTTTTTTAATTTGAATTTTTTTAATGGCTGTTTATTATTATCGTATGTGTTTGACCTTTTGGACGAAAGGTCGTCCAACTAATAACAGGCCTGCACTGTTCACATCCCACTTCAAATGGAGCTGTTGCCATTGTCCTCAATATGTGCATCAATTCTTAGGCTTTAAGCTGTATTTAGTGCTCAACAAGGCTAAAACAGGTACTTAAAGAGGACAAAATGACGATGCTGGAACACTAATGGCCCTTTTATTCCTTGCTTGGATGGAGGATGTAAGATTAGAGACTAAATATTGAGGTTTTTATAATACACTGCGGCTCTGCACCTTCGTGCCTCCGCATGTTACAGTCATTTAGTTGATGCTGAACCAAGCTCAGTCAGATGCACGCTTCACAAAGTCAGTTTTTTTTTGGCATGTGTAATTACCTCATGACAACAAACGCTGCTTCAGTGATTAAATCAGGCTGATACACCTGCATGACTGCATCTGCTTCTTTTTCAAGCTGTGCCAGCTGCTTATAGTATTGTTGTAGGCATACTGTTGAAAGAAAAGAAAGCACAATTTGCTTTGGATATATCTGTGTGCGGCCAACAAAGCGCGCTTACTTGTACGTGCACCGTCTCCGTGAACCATCTGTGTACATGCGTTTGATTTGTTTGGACTTGATGGTATAGGATTTACGAGCACCAAAGCCGGGATCCAAAGGCAGCGAAGGGAAAGCAAACTTCGTTACACCTCGATGTGGGAGGTTACACACGAACCTTATCGCACTTCCATTTCTATTATCTGGCGGAAAATGCAAGCAAGCTGGCAGCAGCTCCCACTCTTGTTTATTTGCCTTTATAGATTTTTTTCCTCTCTCTTTCTTTCCCTCCCTTTTTCTTTCCCTAATGGAGCCCGCCGGTGTGCCACCTGCCAAAATGTGGCAGGAGAGAATATTTACAACACGTGTGTGGGTGAGTTTTACACGCACACACACAGGTGTGAGACACCTAAAGAGAATGTGTGCGAATGAGGGAGAACATTGTGGACTTTCACAGCCTGTTATTCGTCTGCTGCTGGCAAATGAGCTCACTGTACAAGGAAAGGGAGATAAAAAAAAACAAGCAATCAGGAGGCCGTGCCATCAATGGCCGTCTGGCAAATCAAAACACAAAGCAGAGTCTTATTGAACTGTGTTGTCGCGTGGGATCACCCCGACTTTGTGTATTAAAAAGCAGCTCCTGGCTGAAATGTGGCCAAGTGGGCCGTCACAATCAATTAAGTGCTTTTGGGTCCGTTTCTGTTGTTTGCAAAGTAAAACGGGAGCCGCAATCCTCCGTGATCAATAAAGACAAAGGGATGATATTTTGCAGAGAAAAGCGAAAAAGGGTAGATATATTTAGCTGAGAAGCCCGACACCTGACGTGCAGGAAATCAAAGGCCTGCCAAACAAATCTCTTCACTTTCCCTCTTCATGCTGCTCTCATGGTCCGCTGTGATGAGGAGTCTCTCTACGGCCATCACCCTCGCTCCCCGATGACCACTGCAAACTGGATTGCCACTTCACTGGAGTAGGATAAATAGGATGTGTGAATCATTTCATTTAGTTGTTACTTTAACTTCGCCATCTGCTGAATAAAACTCCATCGCCGCCACAGTTTAACTTGTTTTTGCAGGAGTTTTGAAAGCGATTTCTTTGATTATTCTCCCTCTTAACACTGTGAACATTGTTGAGTTCAATTACCTTCTGTCAAACACACAAAGAAATCCTACTCTGCAAACACGACCGTGTTGCTAAAACACATTACGTGTCACCTCATTTTACCCATTTTTCCCTTCATGTCTGTGTGGAAAGTGACTTCTCTCATGTCGAACCTTTTCTTATTCAAAGCAGGGAAGCCATGCAGGCTCATGATAGCACCACTGGGACAAAGGAGACGTGAATACAATCATCCGTCTCTCTGTTTGTGTTCCATCCTCCAAGTACGTGTTTTTCTTTGTAAAAGCCAGTGAAATAAGTGCCATGTTGAATAGCCCCATAACATAATGCCCCTTTTGCTCCACATATACACAAGGAGTGTAATGCTTCCACAATTAACCATTTCAGTCCTTTCATATCTAATTTGACTTGATACACTGGAAAAAATCAAAGTCTTACCAAGTATATTTCTCTCATTTCTCGTCAAAATATCTCATTCCACTTAATATAAGACACAACTGCCTAACAAGTACCATTTCAGCCAGATATAGGAACTTGTTTGAAGACAATACATCTGGAATATCTTGTTAAATGAAAAAGTCTTGAAAACAAGTTGTTTTGAGTCACATATCATATGAAACAAGCTTTTTTTTTTTTACATTTGAAGAGGTTTTTAAGCTAATTTCAAGATCACTTTTATCTCAAAAGTCCTAAATATCACATTTTATTTCAAGAAATCTTGACAAGCCGATTTTCACTAGTTCCATTGGCAGATTTTTTTGCTTATTTCAAGCAAAAACGTCTGGTATTTGTTGTTTTTTTACTTATTTTTGAAAGGGGCATTTTTTCCAGTGTATAAATTAATCTTAAAGGCCACTCATCAGTAACTAAAACACTAACTCTCTGAACATTAGATTATTCTCACCATACACTCCGTATGTGGTTTGAAAAGGCAAACTATGTAACCACGAGGGTGTCTAATTGCTTTATTGTGTGTTGGCGTTTGAACCAGAAAAAACACTAAGCAACCACAGATTTTGTGATTCGAAAAGCTCTCGCCAACAGCAAAGTATCTGCTATTCTGGCCAAGAAATAGGTCTCAAAAGGCACATATGCAATCTCTAAAGAAAGCCTCCTTCATTTGCTTAATTTTAATAAAGTATCAGAGCTGCAAGGCTCCAAACATGTCTCTGCATTGTAACATCAACAGTACACGGTCAGCTGTGGACCTTTAGTATTAATTAGAGCTGAATTCAATTTGGAGAAAGTTCTTCGGCTAACAGGAGCACTTGGTGGTAAACTTCTGTTATGAAGGCTGAGCGTGGAGCTGTGGAAATGCTTTGATGACACTTAACTTTAACAGCTGGGCATGTCGATACTGGCAGCAGATATTAGAACAGACATGCACAGTTTCAGTCTGTCATGTATGTTCGGTTTTCTCATGTTTTGGAAATGCTAAACATGATAAAAAAGAATTCAGACGTGTAGAGCATTGGAAAGGCTTGATGTTTTAAAGGCGAGTTTGTCATCTTTTAACTTTGGTCTTTGATTGGATTAAATGGTTTACTTCTTAAGAGGCAAAGCTTGTGATAAGCAAAACGTTGCATCAATCTGACTCTCAGCGAGAAAAGACAGCCTGCCTTTTTCCCCTCAAAGGTTTGAGCCATATCTCAAGATGTGAGCCGATTCGCTAATCACATCCTCATGGGCCTGCAAACTTAGATATCCGTACCACTGAATTAAGCAGCATTTCCAAGCAAGGTGTGACAGAGGTGGGTCTTGTTTACCAGACAGAGATCTTGGACTTGTTTGCTTGCTTGGGTCCCTGCAGGGCCATCAGTTAGCATTTGATAAGAGTGCGATCAACAGCAAAGGTCAGGACGTGGTGGCAGTGTGGGCCGCAGCATCCCCAGTCACTGTGCTGGGAAACTGTTAAGGGTCAAAGATGAAGTGATGGACTAAAGGCAGAAAAAGTAGCATTTGCATTGGAAAAAATCTAAATCTTACCAAGTATATTTGTCTCATTGAGTATCTCATTACACTTAATATAAGACACAACTGCCTAACAAGTACCATTTCAGCCAGATATAGGGACTTGTTTTAATACAATACATCTGGAATATCTTGTTAAGTGAAAAAGTCTTGAAAACAAATTGTTTTGAGTCATATTTCACATGAAACAAGCTTTTTTTTCCATTTGAAGAGGTTTTTAAGTTAATTTCAAGATCACTTTTAACTCAAAAGTCCTAAATATGACATCTTATTTCAAGAAATCTTGACAAGCCGATTTTCACTAGTTCCATTGGCAGATTTTTTATGCTTATTTCAAGCAAAAACGTCTTGAATTTGTTGTTTTTTTTTACTTATTTTTGGAGGGGCATTTTTTCCAGTTCACTGGAAAAAATTTAAATCTTACCAAGTATATTTGTCTCATTGAGTATCTCATTACACTTGATATAAGCCACAATTGCCTATCATTTCAGCCAGATATAGGGACTTGTTTTAATACAATACATCTTGAATATCTTGTTAAGTGAAAAACATCTTGTTTTGAGTCGGATTTCACATAAAACAAGCTTTTTCTTTATTTGAAGAGGTTTTTAAGCTAATTTCAAGATCACTTTTATCTCAAAAGTCCTAAATATCACATTTTATTTCAAGAAATCTTGACAAGCCGATTTTCACTAGTTCCATTGGCAGATTTTTTTGCTTATTTCAAGCAAAAACGTCTCGTATTTGTTGTTCTTTTAGTTATTTTTGGAGGGGCATTTTTTCCAGTGTGGAGGCGGGTTAGAGTCTGATATATAATAGCAAAGTAGTTCCTCATTTTGGATTTGGAAAAGGATGTGAGTGAAAGTTTCTACTGTGTAATTCACAGTTGTGTTTGATTAGTCTTCAATTGTGCTTTTCATGGATTTTTGATGTTCCACATAGCTGCGAGGTCAAGAGAGTTTAACGTTTATGCCAATCTATACACAGCTTGTGTTTCTGCCAAGCTCATTCCAGCAGTCCCCATTACAGCCGCGCACACACTCATTGTCATGCGCCGCCGCTCGGCTCAAATGAGTTACAAAGAAGGCAGGGAGAGGAAACATTAGTAGCAGTTGGATAGACTGGATGCATAAAAATATTAGAGAATGATTTATGGCCCATGTCGATAGCCAGTTTCAGGCAAACAGCACTGTGCAAGCAGAGGCCCCTCTGGCATCTCTATCGACCATTCTGGTACAATGGGTGACAGGAAAAGACTATGAAGCCATAATCTTTCAGCATCAATCAAAGGGAAAATATACCTGTGAGACTGCTACAGCAGACTCACTCCCACAGCTGGCCCCGTTAGTATCCCCAACCAAAACGGGATGAAAAGATGTCAAAAACCCAGATAAGCACAGAAGAAACGAAGAATATGAATGACAATATCAGAATATCAAATTACTCTTTGTGCGGAGCTATAATGACTCCTCTGCGCCTGCATATGTTCAATAAAAATGATACTTTCTGTTGTTGATGGAGATGTTTGCTTGGAAATCTTGGGAGAACAGAAAATGACTGACAGTAAAAAAATCAAAGTCTTACCAAGTATATTTGTCTCATTTCTAGTCAAAATATCTCACTACACTTAATATAAGACACAACTGCCTAACAAGTACCATTTCAGCCAGATATAGGGACTTGTTTGAAGACAATACATCTGGAAAAGTCTTGAAAACAAATTGTTTTGAGTCGGGTTTCATATGAAACAAGCTTTTTTTGACATTTGAAGAGGTTTTTAAGTTAATTTCAAGATCACTTTCATCTCAAAAGTCCCAAATATCACATCTTATTTCAAGAAATCTTGACAAGCCGATTTTCACTAGTTCCATTGGCAGATTTTTTTTGCTTATTTCAAGCAAAAAGGTCTTTTATTTGTTGTTTTTTTACTTATTTTTGGAGGGGCATTTTTTCCAGTGTGTTTTGGAAATGCTGAACATGATAAAAAAAGAGTTCAGATGTGAAGTTGCCACTTCATCATTTAACATTTTCTTTCCATCTTAATTAGTTTAATTGCAATGCTTGCTCCACCTCTGAATAGCATATCACAACCAGAGGTTTATGTTTGGAGTGGAAGATGCCGTCTTAATTATAAAGGCGCTGATCTGTGAACATAAGCCTGTCGAGCAACTTAAACACTGATACGGTGTTTCAGGATTGTATCTTTTAGACAGACGAGACGTACAGCTCTGTATTATTTAAGTTCACGAGCAGGTCCAAAGCAATCAGTGGTTTCAGGTGCCCTCAGAGTGCAATCTGACTGTGCATTTTGGTTTAAATATAAAACTACTTTACCCGTTTGCTTTTCCCCTGATTACAGAAAACTGCTCTGCATAAATTTGGCTGCAAAAGTGAAAACTTTGCGTTGGTGTGATGAACATCAGCCTGACAGGATAAGGCTGACTTTTCAGCGTCGGCTGTGTGTGTGTGTGGGCATGAATTATATATTTTAATGAGTGACATTAACTGTGCCTCCACAGCACTCTGGTGGCAGGAATTGCACTTTTTAAAGTCAGCACCAAGCCATTTACAAGGAAAAGACTTTGCACCTTCAACTGATCATGGAGAGTGCACCATAATAACACAGGCATGCACAAAAAAAGGAAGTTTGTGTTGTAAAATGTGCTTTTGGAAATATGTGGGCATGTCAGCCAGGTTGACAAAGTGAAATATAGCATTATTAGGACAATGATCATCTTCAAAACAGTTTCTTTATCTCCTAACGAGGTAGAAGCAAAAGCCAGAGATGGGGACTCAAGTCACTGTGACTTGGACTCGAGTCGACTCGAGTCGCTGTTTTGATGACTTGTGACTTGACTTGACAAAAAATAAAAGACTCGAGACTCGACTCGGACTTGGAAGTAAAAGACTCGGCACTTGACTTGACTTGACACACGATGACTTGAATGACTTGAGTGTTATTCAGTTCATGTTTTCAGTTTGAATCTAAAATTAATAAATTAATTAAAAAAATAACATGGATTACCCGGTAGGAGCGCAGGCTGAGAATGGCGTCATGATTGGATCCCTACCCTGTCAGTCAGCCATGCCCTCTCTACATACCTTAGTGTTTATTGGAGAGAATAAACTCATATCAGATATGCATCAACATGTCAGCGGGACCGAGAGTCGTTGTCTTCGGCTTTCATAATCACCATTTTGACGGCAAAAGACGAACAGCACAGAGCAAGACATGCGGCATCAACATCTCAGACAGCCTGACGACAACTTCCAACTTTGTTCGTCATTTTAAGATCCATTCTGACCAGTAAGTGCTCGTCAAATTAGCTAATATTATCCTGTTAGCCTAGTCGGTAGTTAGCTAACGTTAGCATGATATGATACGGGGTGGACAGGTTGGACACATTGGCCAATGATGTTTACTGACAGTTACTTATATCTTTGTGTTTTCACTTTATTAAGATCAGATTCTGCAGGTCAAATTACAATAATAAGGTGACTTGACTTTGACTTGACCAAGAAAAAATTACTTGGGACTTGAACATGTGTGACTTGGTCCCATCTCTGGCAAAAGCCTCCTCTCGCAGGCTTTTACATATTCCACTTAGAAAACAGCCTCATGGGTTTTCCTTTTCCTGGTTTGGTATGGTGGGGCCATAAAGGTACCCAACCCTCCAGCCTCTCTGTGACCTGACAGACTCAACACAGCCCCTATTTTCTAAGCCTAACATCTGGGTAGAGGACCGAGTCCTGGGTCTTCTTTGCTTTATTTTGCATATTGTGATGCATCAACAGTTGGTGAAAGGTCTAAACTGCAGGGAGGACTCGGATTCTAATACAAAGCCACATTGTTGTTAGATAGATGCAGCGTGGGGTTCATTATTCTCCTTTAGAGCATATGTTGCTCTAAAACCAGTATACACCTTTCAGTATCAATGTTTCCAGATGTGCAAGTTACCAGATCCACAGTCACTGATGCACCCTCATAACATCAGACAAGCAGCCTGTTTTTAATACAGAACTGCCTGAGGGCCCAAAGGTTGCAGGCTTCAAATATTGATGATTTATTATCCCTTGCACACAGAGGTGTCCAGATTTACTGGATCTTTTTTATATAAACGCAAAGAATATGCAAAGTATTTTCAGTTTGACATTGAAGGTTATTTAGTTGGCACCATAGTTTAGCTAAATGTTTATGCAACATGAGCTTCGCATCTAGTTTCAAAGGTAAAAGCACATTTACCCATCAGGTCCCAGTGGGTAAATCCCATCTTTTAGCACCAAATTTTATGCTGTCGTACTTGTTAATTACCTCTTGTGTGGTATGTCGCATCATAACTATTTCAGCAGAATAGATTTCTCCTTGGGGGACAGTGAAGCATGTCTATATCTTAACATTATCCATGTCTACAAACTGTTGGAACATGTTGTATACTTCCAAAACACTTTGTAGAAGCATAAAATGGCAAAACAGGTGACTTATTGGGGCATGTGGGAGTTATGAAGGGTCAAAGGAAAGACTGCAAAATTCATCTCCTGGACAAAAAAAAAACGTCTTGGAGGTGAACTACTAAATTATCAGCATGTTTAACCAGTGAGATCTAAAGTTAGGCAGCAGAAGACTACCTGCCACAGCTGTGGAACTGTAGGCATGTAACCTTAGAAGTGTGGTTCTATCAGAGCTCCAAATCATAAATAAACAAAGCTTGGAGAATAGTATTATAAAAGCAGCACAGTTGCCCTGCTGCAGCTCCATCCACAGTTGCTTTGAAAGTGGCTGTTCACATGAGAGGCAGTGTACACTTCAATGTCTGATTGCACAACAGATTCCCTGGAGCACATCATGTTGCACCTAGGGGGTAGAAGCCAGAAGCTGGGAATGCTCTGTCAACAGCATGAGCACACCAGGAGGAGGTGAATGGTTTTCTGTAGGACAGATTCCAGGTCGGTTCGAGCCCTCTGCTCTGCTTCTGCCCTCAGGCTGTAGCAGGCAGCCTCTTTTTTTGTTGTGCCACTTCCCTCACATGCAACAGTTCGTACACACCACACTGAAGAACATTAACCGGCTAATATTATCTTTTATACAAGTCTAGATCGTTGCACACTGGAAAAAATGACCCTCCAAAAATAAGTAAAAAAAACAACAAATACAAGACGATTTTTGCTTGAAATAAGCAAAAATTCTGCCAATGGAACTAGTGAAAATTGGCTTGTCAAGATTTCTTGAAATAAGATGTGATATTTAGGACTTTTGAGTTAAAAGTGATCTTTAAATTAGCTTAAAAACCTCTTCAAATTAAAAAAAAAGCTTGTTTCATGTGAAATATGACTCAAAACAAGATATTTTCAAGACTTTTTCACTTAACAAGATATTCCAGATGTATTGAATTAAAACAAGTCCCTATATCTCGCTGAAATAGTACTTGTTAGGCAGTTGTGTCTTATATCAAGTGTAATGAGATACTCAAAGAGACAAATATACTTGGTAAGACTTAGATCTTTTCCAGTGCAGGCTTGTACAAACGGATACTCAAAAGGTGGACCTCTTCACCTCTATCCTCAGAGGTGTGCGTGGCTTATTTTTCTAACTTCACCTCCTAATTGTTTCACCTCCCAACGCTGACTGCAAACAGCAACATCCAACGTGTATGAAGGCGCTTTGAGAACTATAAGATGGAAGAGTCATAAAGGCCTTGTAACTTTTTCATTCAAACGATGCTTTCACATCACACTTACAGCTTTTGAACACTCGTAAGAAGCACTCGGAAAAACCGAGTGCATCAACTGTAAAGTTGAGTAACTGTGTGTACAGGAAACACAAACCATATTTACTTATAACTTGTCGGTGCCCGTGTTACTATGGTAACATTCTACAGTCTTCCTCTACATACAGTCCTGTATTTTCTGTCTCTCTCTGTATAATTGCGCCTCCCCAGCAGCTCAGGGTCAATCTTGGAGGATTTGCTGCAGGATCACCAGCCACTGCGAACAACTGTCATTCATTTATCTCTATAGCCTTGGGCCTAAGAAATACGTGCACACGCTCATGCACACACCTACATCCCTCCACTCAACCTACAAACAGCACACGCACCTACACACCCTGATTGGTGGACACTCAGTCAAGAATAGAACCTGGATGTTCCAGAGAAGCTGTGTGTTTAGAGGAGACAATTCAAGCTCAGCCTCACCGCAAGGTCAGCGCCTGCAGGCAGCAGCAGAGGCAGCAATAACGTCCCTCCATCTCCCAGCCCCATTTCACTGACTGATGCTTTTTGACATGGCGGAGCAATCGAGCCAGTTAGCCTCTGGGAGGCTTCAATTAGGACCAAGTCCTAATGCGGCAGGGAACTTTGCAAAGCCCTGATATGAGGTTACAGTCGGGCTCTAATCAATAAAAGGAGAGCGTGGTTAAAGGCAGCAGTGCTGCACCAACGCTCAGGGAGCTGCCAGAGATCTGAGATGGGTGATTGGATAAGAGGTTATGCAGTGACAGAGAGTTTTCCGGTGGCAGCAGAGGCGTATTTTTAGTCAGACTGAAAATAGTCCCCAGGTTTCTATGAGGAGTCTGAAAGGCAATTAGTGGTTGTTTGAGATAAACAGGTGCATGAGACTTGCTCGTCTGAAACACATGTTTCAATCTCAAAGGCACCGATTGGAAATAGTTTCAGCCGCACCTGTTGCCAGCATGCTGCATTACACACAGATAAACATGCGCATACATTTTTGTTCCAGCGCGAAATAAAGGAACGCGGCCGTGAGTGATGTGGCTGCTGCACTATTTCACGACTCCTCCGACAGATCCATTTCCTCGGGGGAAGGCAAAGCCAAGGCTCCTATATAACTGCTACTGCCACCTTGCATCAGCGGCATGTACCTGATTTATGGATAAGATGCATTCAGTTACATACTCCCTCAGGGACTCAGTCCATTTGATTTTGTCAAGGTCAATTAAACAGCCATGATGGGCCATGCAAACTGGAATATGATGAACTATAATCATGGATTCTTTTTCACTGTATTTAGTCTTGCTAATTCCTTATCTAAAAAAGATTTATTTTCCTTGTCTTGTAGCCAAGTATTCACTGGGAAAAATGCCCCTACAAAAATAAGTAAAAAAACAACAAATACAAGATGTTTTTGCTTGAAATAAGCAGTAAAATCTGCCAATGGAACTAGTGAAAATCGGCTTGTCAAGATTTCACCTAACAAGATATTCAAGATGTGTCGTCTCAAAACAAGTCCCTATATCTGGCTGAAATGGTACTTGTTAGGTAATTGTGTCTTATATTATATTGTTTACGTGTAATGAGATATTTGACTAGAAATAAGAAAAATATACCTGATTATTTTGATTTTTTTTTTCCAGTTTTCATCATATTCCACACATTTTATCAGCTTCATAGTTAATATCCAATGCAAAATTCTAGAGCGCACATTTCATGGCTGAAATTCCGTTTTATTTTTCTCTCTCTCATCAAAACAGTGAGTGTGCCGGCAAAACAAGGTTTGATGGAGCTGTGGAAAAACAACTTTTAGTCAGGCAGACCGTGAGGTTGGCTGTACATCATTTTCCCTCCACAGTGCGAGTGCATCATTGTCTGAGCTGTAGCAGTCAGAAATGACAACGGAGGGTGACACTGAAAGGTCTCCGGGTTCAGCTGCCTCTGACAGAACACCACAAACGGAGAGGGGGGAGGATTTGACAAAACAACAACCTAAAAGCACCAAGGATCTCACACACACACTCCTCCTCCTTCATCCACCCACCATCACAATCTCCCTTTTGGTGTAATTTTATCTAATGCATAAAAAGAGCTGTATATGTAACACAAACAATGAATTAATGTGAAAAATAAATGCCAAAAGCGAGGATAAGTGATTGCTTTTCAGTTTTCCATCAAGGTCCATCTTTGAAAAGTAAAAGTTCTCTTTTTTTCATGGCAGAATGAAACATCAAGGAGGCTGGAATGCTTTTGAAATGTTACCATCTGCAAAACTAGCAATAGATCAAACGTGTTTTAGCATCTTCAAGGGTTTTAAATAATAAGTAATTGTTCAGTTCAATCAAAAAGAAATCAAAATAACATCCTAGCATCAGTACACTGGAAAAAATCTAAATTTTAACAAGAATATTTATCTCATTAAGTGTCTCATTACACTTAATATAAGACACAACTGCCTAACAAGCACCATTTCAGCCAGATATAGGGACTTGTTTGAAGACAGTACATCTTGAATATCTTGTTAAGTGAAAAAGTCTTGAAAACAAATTGTTTTGAGTCAGATTTCACATGAAACAAGCTTTTTTTTCATTTGAAGAGGTTTTTAAGCTAATTTCAAGATCACTTTTATCTTAAAAGTCCTAAATATCACATCTTATTTCAAGAAATGTTGACAAGCAGATTTTTTTACTAGTTCCATTGGCAGATTTATTTGCTTATTTCAAGCAAAAACGTCTTGTATTTGTTGTTTTTCTTACTTATTTTTGGAGGGGCATTTTTTCCAGTGTATGTATGATACCTCCTCCATGCTTGTTTAAGGCAGAGACTCTGAAGTCAGTCAGAAATCTGTCACCACCCAGCTGAAACTGTTCGTGTGACAGAGCAACAACATATATGGCTTCAGTGCCGCTCGACTTGCATTACAGAATTCTCTGATACATACTTAGTTTACATGTACAGCCAAATTCTCATTTATTATCCTAAAAAGAGACAATATTTCAATTATAGTGTTTAAATAAGGTAAATAGATGCACAGTCCATTGAATGACTCCCATCCACAGTTTGTTCCCTCACGACTTGTGATGTTTCATCACGTCCTCATTCCTCACAGCAGAGCTTAACTTCAGTTTCACCCTAAAAGTGTCTAATTTCCTCCCTCCACCACCCTCTAAAGCACCCACTGCGCTGGAGTTCAGGGCAGGTGTCACACAGCAGCATTGTGAGTCATAAGATGCACAGCTTGGAAAAAGAGTTAAACCAAGTGTACTTGATCTGTTGCTAAGGCAAACCCCATATTTCCTGCTTATGCTCGGTCACATCAGGAGCGCACAGCCTGCAAAGCAAAGCACACTGGAAAAAATAAAGGTCTTACCAAGTATATTTGTCTCATTTCTAGTCAAAATATCTCATTACACTTAATATGAGACACAACTGCCAAACAAGTACCATTTCAGCCAGATATAGGGACTTGTTTTAATACAATACATCTGGAATATCTTGTTAAATGAAAAAGTCTTGAAAACAAATTGTTTTGAGTCGGATTTCATATGAAACAAGCTTTTTGACATTTGAAGAGGTTTTAAAGCTAATTTCAAGATCACTTTTATCTCAAAAGTCCCAAATATCACATTTTATTTCAAGAAATCTTGACAAGCTGACTTTCACTAGTTCCATTGGCAGATTTTACTGCTTATTTCAAGCAAAAACGTCTTTTATTTGTTGTTTTTCTTACTTACTTTTGGAGGGGCATTTTTTCCAGTGTGAACTGTTACTACACTGGAAAAAAAATCTGAATTACCAGGTATATTTGTCTCATTTCCAGTCAAATATCTCATTACACTTAATATAAGACACAACTGCCTAACAAGCACCATTTCAGCCAGATATAGGGACTTGTTTTAATACAATACATCTGGAATATCTTGTTAAATGAAATCTTGACAAGCCAATTTTCACTAGTTCCATTGGCAGATTTTACTGCTGATTTCAAGCAAAAACGTCTCGTATTTGTTGTGTTTTTACTTATTTTTGGAGGGGCATTTTTTCCAGTGCATGGCTTTCGATGTTGGAGTCTGTATCAGTGCAGATGAATCAGAAGACGGCTGTAAATGTCTGAATCTTTCATTTCACACAGCAGAAACACTTAAAATAGTGCAGGTGGTCAAGGAGTATTTGCCGTCACGCATTAAACCGCACTTGCTGTTACCATAGCAACCAGGGGTGTCGGCTCTTCAACCAGGACTGAAATGTTGGTGGATTATAACTCTAATCTAGCCGGCTTTGACAGTCATCTCTTCACACTCGCACAACTGAGTGCTTTTTTTTTTCCAAAAGCAAAAATCAGGATGCTGAGGATGTGCTCGTATCCCGAGGATGTCACACGTTTTCTGGGAGTGAGCTGCACGCCGAGGAGTCAGTGTTCTGGAAGTATATAAGGTGTGGATTCATCGTGGCTCTCAGTGGTTTGATGTGTGACTGAGGGGAGGAGAGGGTAAAGCAGAAACGTCTCTCCTCATTAGGCCTGACAGCCGCTGTCCTCTGAAACTGACAGAGACTCACGTCCTACCTCCACCAGTCGGCTTCCGCAGTATGGCATCAGTCCATCCGCATGAGTTACTCCAGCTCTTCCCTCAAGTCAAAAATCAGTGCGTCCTCTTGATCCGATTGGGCACGCACGTCAACATAACCTCGTGTGAACAGAGGAGATAAAGAAAGAAGGTTTACTGTTTGATGTCTGGCCAAGTGCTGCAGCTTCACAGTCACAACGCTAATGTAGGGCACATTCCCCCCGGGTGACAACTTATTGTTCCACCTCCTAATCTCTGCTCGCTGTCAACCTTGTTTGTCTTGTGCTTGTAGTTCTTTCTGATTTGCTGCACCACGGTAACTGGAAAACACATCGGCAAAGATCGAGCAGAGGAAAAACGGTGTTAAGCCCGTTAACGTACAACGATGAAAACAATCAAAATTTGGTAAAGTTCTCAGATTCTCACGATTCTTTGACAATGTTGTCAAAATCAATAGAAATGAAAAAGTAAAGATAAGATTCACGTTAAAATGTCCTAAACCCCCCCTCCTCTTCAAACTATTCTTATTATTATTTACTTTATTTTATTTATTTACTTATTAATATATTTATTTAAGTTATTTTATCTTTTGATTAAACTTACTTTATTCTATTTTACCCTTATTATCATTATTATTGCTACTATTGTTATTACACATTTATTTTATTTGTCCTTTTTAAATATATATACTGTATATGTATATTTCTTAAGATATCTGAATTTACTTATTTATTACTTATTTTATTTCATTATTGTTATTGCTGTCTGTGTGTCTGTTGGATAATTCATTGTGAAAAATAAATAAAAATTGTTGAAACAGAAAATAATCCAAATTTGGTAAAGTTCTCAGATTCTCACGATTCTTTGACAATGTTGTCAAAATCAATAGAAAAGAAAAAGTAAAGATAAGATTCACGTTAAAATGTCCTATTTAGTGACCAAGTGAAAAGCAAGGCACCGTATTATCAAACAAAGATATGTTCTTTTATAATGTTTATTTCAGATATTTGTAATCACATTTTTTCCTCTATTTTCTCAGACTTTCAACACAACAAATTAATTGAAATTTTGTTCTGGAGAGCCGAGCTCTACCCAGCGAATTAACTATTTGACAACAACAAAGACGTCTGAGCCCAATAAGGACCATCAAAGGACATTTTTTCTGTAGCTTGAGTTTTTCTGGTTGAATAACGAGCCGGAGGAGTGAAAGGGAGGTTAATATGTGAGAAGAATTTGTCATTTCTGGGACATTCTCACCTTCCTTGTAGAGAAAGAACACGGAGTAAGTCTTCATTTCTGACAGGAACAAAAAAGCTAATATTAACTCTTGCACATTTCTAAAACCTCTTCAAAGAAATTCAATTGTCTTAACCACAGCAGCCAAGCTGAATCAAACCATTGTGCTTTTCCTACTGTGATATGTCAAATTCTGTTCCATGAAGAGATATTTTACACTTTTTGATCCTCATCTCCACACATATAAACACTCATTTTGTTGCCCTTTGTCTTTAGACAGACTCCGACTGGCTACACTGTAACGAATTGCTGTATATTTACGGTGGATTTACAACGGTATCCGACTGTATTTGACAATAATTGTAAAATACTGTTGAATATTCATCCCTCACACGTAAATTAACAGTTAAATCAGTCATTTAACAATACCAGTAGATAACTGTAATTTAACAGCATAAAACAGTATTTGTAATGATTTGCTGTCCAAATCCAGAATACGGTATTATACTGTTTGATAAATAACAGTAGTTGCACTGTAAAATAACTACAACACCTACCATTATTCTACGGTCATACACTGTAATCCAAAAAACGGTAATATACTGCACTGGAAAAAAAATCTTAATCTTACCAAGTATATTTGTCTCATTTAGTATCTCATTACACTTGATATAAGACACAACTGCCTAACAAGTACTATTCCAGCCAGATATAGGGACTTGTTTTAATACAATACATCTTGAATATCTTGTTAAATGAAAAAGTCTTGAAAACTATCTCTTGACAAATTGTTTTGAGTCATATTTCACATGAAACAAGCTTTTTTTTTCATTTGAAGAGGTTTTTAAGCTAATTTCAAGATCACTTTTAACTCAAAAGTCCTAAATATCACATTTTATTTCAAGAAATTTTGACAAGCCGATTTTCACCAGTTCCATTGGCAGATTTCTTTGCTTATTTCATGCAAAAACGTCTCATATTTGTTGTTTTTTAGTTATTTTTGGAGGGGCATTTTTTTACAGTGTTTAAATAAATAACAGTAGTTGCACTGTTAATTTACAGGGATATTCTTTATAGTGTAGTTATAAAAAATGTAGCCTCGCTTCATCTTTTCCATCTCCGAGATTCCCATTCCCATCATGCCCAACTCTACCACACGATACTTTGCATTCGTAGCAGGCGTGTGCATACAGAAGTCAGAATAACAGAAGAGGGGAGAAGGTGGGGGGGAGATGAAACAGAGAGAGCTGAAACATGACCACAACTGGATAAAATGCACAAGCTGAAGCGTCACAATTTACACACTTACAGTGTCAAAGAGCATTCAGTTTGTTTGTTTAATGAATGCAGTTTGCCTGATAATTCTGCGTGCTAAGTGCTGTTATTAAACTGAAAATTCAAAAGATATCAACAAACGCTGTGAAAAGGATGAAAACAGGCCAGCTTGAGTGATTTCTTACATTAGCCAAACTATGACGGAGACTACCGCAGATGTTTTCTCCGCGCTGCATGACAAAGCAGATTACTTTCACTGTGTACAAAGTTTTCAGGTATCCACTTTCATAAAGACACAATTATGTTGAAGCGATGAAGAATAATTTGCACCTTGAAGCATCGCGGTGTTAATTGGCTGGGTCGTTGTCATCTTCCAATTACAGTGCAATTAAAAAAAAAAGGTGCCAATTCTATTACCTTTTAGGAGTTGTACATATTCGTGCGATAGTAGCTGAATTATTAGCTACAAGGCAGAGCATGTGTCAGCGTGAGTGAGAGCGAGGTTGCAGGGGATGGGGGAAAAAAAAGCTTGGATAGAGCTCAGGCTGATTTAAGATGATCAAGTCGGCTAATTGGTTTTAAATGAAGCCATTCCTCTGATGCATGCGTGTCCAATTAGTCGAGTGTTAACTTCAGGATGGAATCTTGCTGTCAGTGTTTTGTAAATGCGACAGCCGAGGAGTAGTCATGGGCTGTCAAATCATAAACTCTGTCTGTCTCAGTTGTGTCGCAGGAAAGAACTGGCCTCCCTGGGGATCTCGCACCTTATGGTGGCTGGTAGGGAGCCAGGTAAAGATGAAGGCTCAGTGAAGCTAGATTGGAGACAAAAGTCAGTGGGAACATAAAGACAGCTGCATGCGCTCCATAGGTTTATATCCTATTTGAAAAGAACATTTGAGCTACAAAATTTTAAAAAAAAAGGTAAAAAATGTGAAATATCCACCGTCTCACTACTGTTCTCTATATGCAGAGGACTTACAAGTAGGTAGGGCTAACCAGCTGCTAATGCATTTTGGTTACTACTTTACTGCAGTGGTACTTATAAATATGCAGAGTAATGCAATTACATATCACATAAACACCAGCAGGATAGCCTCATGCCAAATCTGAAGTGATGGACGGTTGGACAAGACCCGTTGTAATTAACATCACTCTCTGTAACTCCGACATAAAACTTTATGACACAAATATATGCACACTCATAATCTTTTTAAATTGCGTTATATCTACCTACACAAACACTGGCTGACTGCAGCCGTTGTTGTGCTTGGAGCCACAGAGGGCCGCTGTTGCAATTTAAATACCTAAAAAGTGAGCTGCATGGCATTTTATCCCGAGCAAGTTCACCATTTCAACTGAATATCGTTCCTGTGCATCTTACTAATCAAAAGAGACTGATCATTTAATTGTTGGGAAGTCTGAGGAGTGGTATTTGTTCACTAGACATTTTCAACGGGTCAGAAAATCCCAATAATAGCTAGCTGTGAGTTGAAGTTAGCGCCAGCTAGCTGTAGTTAGTGTTAGCTAGTGTTAGCTAGCCACAGCTAGCAATGCCTGAGGGGGTGACAGAGAACAGCCCCTGTACACTCAGTTTGTAGTGAACTGTACAGTGAATGTTTCACTGCACAATCTTAAATGGTTTGCAAACATAATGAATGCTTTAAGACTTGACTGATAATGTTCACTAGACATTTTCAACGGGTCAGAAAATCCCTATAATAGCTAGCTGTGAGTTGAGGTTAGCACCAGCTAGCTGTAGCTAGTGTTAGCTAGCGCCAGTTAGCAATGGCTGAGGGGGCAACAGAGTACAGCCCCTTTAAACTCAGTTTGTAGTGAACTGTACAGTGAATGTTTCACTGCACAATCTTATAAGGTCTGCAAACATAATGAATGCTTTAAGACTTGACTGATAATGTTCACTAGACATTTTCAACAGGTCAGAAAATCCCAATAATTGCTAGCTGTGAGTTGAGGTTAGCACCAGCTAGCTGTAGCTAGTGTTAGCTAGGGTTAGCTAGCGCCAGCTAGCAATGCCTGAGGGGGCAACAGAGTACAGCCTCTGTACACTCAGTTTGTAGTGAACTGTACAGTGAATGTTTCACTGCACAATCTTATAAGGTCTGCAAACATAATGAATGCTTTAAGACTTGACTGATAATGTCATGAGAGGATGTCGGAAAGCTGAGATTACATTCTGTAGTGCGACTAAAGATTAGAATCCCACGGTTGGGAGGAAAAAACCTGCATTTCTGCATCTGGAAAAAGCAGAGTGGAGGGCCTTGTGACAAGAAGGAGTGCATTGCTGGGTGATGTGTTCACTCCAATAAGTGAGCATCTCTTTGGGATAAATGTCTTGATCAGTGAAATGGGAGGAACGGGAGGCTGGAAAACAGCTTGTACAGCCGGTATAATCAGCCACAGCTTTGTCAGAAAGTGACAGCACTTTGTTACTCGTCTTAGTAAATGTATAATTGAGCGACTCATTTAATCCGCTGGTGCAGCAGAATGTACTCTGAACAGTGGCAAGACACGCGCAAACGTATTCCAACAGAAATCTCCACGACTGTCACAGAGATGACTGACATGCGTCAATAAGAGTTAGGAAGGAGGACGCTTACAACCTTCAGACAAGCTGGGATCAGGCAGTGAAGGTGTGGCGCATTTTGCTGTCAGATTAAACATCCACAGCCCCAAAAAATAAATAAATATTACACTTGGCTTCCCTGGGGATGGTATTAAATGAAAATACTGAGATCAAACATCTCTTGCAGTTTCAATTAGCTGCCATTCCATTTGAGCCAACTTTTCTCTTATGTTAAAAGCCACTTGCTGCAATTAGTTTTATTAAAACATAGCCTGAAGGTTGAGATGTGAGTCAACACACCGATGTAGAGTTGTCATTTGCCCCCCCCCATCATTACTTGTTAATGGAATGTACGAACAACAGAAGTTAATTTGTGGTTTAATTTCACTGGAATAACATCAGTGTGCAGAGTGACTTTCTGATAAGTGAGCAAAAAAAAAAAAAAAAAAAAAAAAAGCCAGTACAGCAAGATATCTTACTCTCGACAGTCATACCGGCTGGAACATGGAGCACCTCAAAATTATGGAAACAGGAACAGAAGGGGTTTAATTTCCACAGTGCTTTCTGCATCATTAACAATGGCTTTGATTAATGGCTTACATCCTCCCGAAGCTCCACCTGTGAGAATCGCAATAAAGATGATCGCTCGTTGGGCTACCTTCTATCCTCACAAACACACCGCGAGGAAACACGCAAATAAAAGGCGCAGGGGGTTAATTTCCACCCGCACCTGTATTAAAGACGCCAGTGGTAAATTCTTTGTAAATATTGTGACTTTCTAATCAGCAATTTGGCGCCTGTGCAGAAGGGGCACAAACTTAGGCGTGTTCGGATAGGGAAAATAGCCTTGCATCAATTCTCCTGTTTTCTGCCGACCTCTTCGCATTTTGTAACCCACCCATGTAATCCATCATGGAGACATTAATTATGTACTAAGCTCTTCCAGGACAAAGACTCTAATGAAGGGCCTGTCAACAGAGGCTTTTCCTGAAAACTGCAGTCAGGGAGGTGGGAGGATCGGTTGTGCTGAGCCCCCCACTTGGATCCTAACTCGAAGAGGAAAGCAAAATACACATCCACTGCATTTTCAGCACCTGCACCGCACTAAAGCTCGCTTAGTGCACATGCAAACTCTTATAGGTTTCACATGGATAACTTACAAGCTATAACTCCACGTTTTTAATCAAATAATTAACATTTAAATATCGAATGTCTCACCAAGTGGTAGCAACTTTTCAAACCAACGCTATATTCCACAGCTGGATATCTCAAAGTCTCTTACACACTTCTGCAGGTTGTAGGTATTTTTGTTTGTGTCTTATAAAATAACAGCCAGAGATTAATGTTTTATTGCTCTAAATAAAAATTGCTCTAAATTATTCCTCTATTGCTCAGAGGTTTAAGACTTTAAAGTTCTGATGCTGGTCTATAAAGCTCTGAATGGTCCAGGACCAGAATACATCAGTGTGAACTTTCCAGACCCCTCAGGTCATCTGGATCCAGTCTGCTATCAGTTCCCAGAGTCAGAACCAGACATGGAGGAGCTGCATTCAGCTTCTATGCTCCACATGTCTGGAGCAAACTCCCAGAAAGCCTCAGATCAGCTGAAACACTCAGTGTGTTTAAGTCCAGGCTGAAGACACACCTATTTTCAGCTGCATCTGAATAAAGCTCCAAATCTAAAGCTTGAGTTTCAAAACTTAATCATATTTTAACTCCTGATTTAATCTATTGTTCTTATTTCTTTCTTTTTTGTTTAAAATTTAAATCCTGCTTTTTATTTCTACTGTTTTAATGTCTCTTTAAAGCACTTTGAATCGCCTTGTAGTTGAATTGTGCTATACTTGCCTAAATCACCGCTTAGTTATCAGGATAGTTGCTGTTTCCGGGAAGTGCCCTGCAGCTCTGTTCATCTAAAATCTGTTTCTGTTGAACATTTCTGTTGGTTTAGGGCATCTTATTCGTGCCCCAGAGCATAACCATGTGAAACAACCAGAGAGTAAAGTTTTACTGCTGATTACAATACTTTCCTGTCACACTCAGGGGCCAAATTTTTTCCTTCTTTCTCCAGCGAGCACCACAGCTCACAATGTGCTGTGTGTGCAGCTGACTGAAGCTGCATGAATGTCTGAATTAAATGTTAAAAATTTTCCTATAGTATCAAAATCAACAGATTTGACAGTTTTAATATTGTGGAGATTAAATCTGAGACGAAAGAAAAGCGGAAGTAGAACGCTGGCAATAATCAACCAATCAGAAATGTTCTGATCTAAGGTTTAAGCTGATCTCCGAGTGCTCCCTTCCTTCCAAAGCCATCTTTAATGGTGTTTAGGCCCTGGTTCCTGTGTCCACCTGGAGCTCACTGTCCCCTGACAAGACTGGATAGAAAGCTGAATATCTGGAGCTGCTAGCGGGACTGCAGAAGACACGGGTGAAAGGCCTGCACTGGAAAAAATCTAAGTCTTACCAAGTATATTTGTCTCATTTCTAGTTAAAATATCTCATTACACTTGATATCAGACACAATACATCTGGAATATCTTGTAAAATGAAAAAGTCTTGAAAACAAATTGTTTTGAGCCGGATTTCATATGAAAACATATTTTTTTTACATTTGAAGAGGTTTTTAAGATAATTTCAAGATCACTTTTATCTCAAAAGTCCTAAATATCACATCTTATTTCAAGAAATCTTGAGAAGCCGATTTTCACTAGTTCCATTGGCAGATTTTTTTTGCTTATTTCAAGCAAAAACGTCTTGTATTTGTTGTTTTTTTTACTTATATTTGGAGGGGCATTTTTTCCAGTGTGCTGTGAGCCCATTGAGGCGGGATTCAGGGGCTTCGAGGTGGATCAAGCTGAGACTGATCCCCCCCCCAGCTGGGTCACCCTTGTGAGGGTGTCTGATGATCTGAGCACACTCTGACCCTGGGTTCATCACCCATGATGTGTCCAAGTAGCACAACCTGGTGTTTTAAGCCAAACCTTAACCTGGGTTTTCATCTTTCCACCATGAGGATGACATTTCTGTCCATGAGGAAGAAAAGCTGCCACCATTTGCCCCATCATGGTGGTACTATAGTGAGACATCACATCACAGAGGTTGTGGTCATTACCTTTATGGCTGACCTAAAGACTCAAAGTAAAACAATTGTAAACCCCTGCATGAGCACCAGGGACCAGCTTAATGCTGGAAAAGCCCTTCAAATACCATTTCCAGCTCTGACACTTTAAGTGTCGATGATTCTTGTTTACCTGTCTTGAAAAATGCTGCTGCTGGTGTCATATTGTGCTATAAAAGCAATTATTTCTAACGTTCACATTCTTGGGATTCACTCTCTTGTCAGAATGTTCTCCAATTCCAAGCAATCTATAGCTATAATTTACAGGAACAAGACACACACAGAGAGTTCAAATTCAGGAGTTAAAAGAAGATGAAAACACCTTCATAGCTGTAGAACTAAGCTACAGTGAGGAAACAATTAGCCGAAGAAAAGAACTGTAAGCAGTTAACATGCCTGGCTCCAGAGAAAGGAAGATGCCCACCAACCTCTTTAAAGGTCAGCCGTGTTCATTTTGTTTTGACACTGAGAAGGGAAACGTGCTGTATTTGGCTCTATTTACATCCAATGTAATCTGTTTGGTTGCCTTCTTCCATGACTCCAGTCGGATCCATGATAATGTACCCCAGACAGACGTGACATGTCAGCCAGACAAAGAAGCTCGCTGCCAGCCAGCCGAGCTGAGGCAGAAGTGTGTAGGCGGCGGGTTGGATTGAAGACGGAGCCAGGCCTGGGCTGCGGGTCTGCTCCGTCTCAGCTGGACACCTCGCTGCAGTCGCAGCCCTCGGAGGCACAGAGAGATGGATCAAGGTGTGAAACTCCAGCCATAACTGAGCCGAGTGGGCCTTTGTTTCATGGTTAATTACCACTGACTCTTGGCTCTGATCCCTCCCCCTTCCTTCCCTTCCCTCCATCACCCCTCTGCTCTGCTTTGTCTTGCCATTCGCTGGTGGAAAAGGTATTACTAATGACAGAGGAAGGTTACCCAATTTATCTTCGGGCAAAACCTTTCAGAGCTAGCTCCCGCCGTGTCCCTGCAGAGCACAGATTGCCAAAGAGGGGAAAAAAAAGCAGCTACAACCATCCGGACTTGATCAAACAACTAAAAAAAATTAATTCCTGAATGTTTTCCTATTGAGACGATAATCTAAGGCACATAAAGTCAAATTTTGAGCCTTTTGGTGGGATTTCTGATGCAATGAGGACATAAAGCATTGTCACCGCCTTTGATGCAGATAGTACGATTTATCATGGAGGATGAGAGGAAAGGTTCAGGAAGTGTGGTTAGGGGAAAGACTGATGAGAGCTTTGTTCTTCTGAGCCCTCAGATGCACTTTGATTGGAAAAAGTCTGTCTGGCACTGTGACTAAACAACAGATGGATAACAGTAGAACATTCTGCAACTTGCAACTTTCAGTGTCATCCAGCTTTCATAGACAGAGAAGATCATGGTGGCAGCCAGAGAGAAAACAGGAAAAAGAACCTCTCCCTCCTCTGGGAGGTGTGGAAGCAGCTCCGGTGATATAACTGCTTACATGATAAAGATGCCCGCGAGCCACTGTGGGCAGAGCGAACAAACCTAATTAAAAACCCCTGAAAAAACAAAACAAAACAAGAAAACAGAGTGGCTTTCTTTGTCTTTGTGAAGCAAATTAGCCGATAAGCATAGAGATATTTTATGGAGCTCGAGTATTCAATCAATACCGCAACTTAACACGAAAAATAAGCTTGACAAGTTTTGGAAAATCTTGAAGGTTTTCTGTAATTTCTTTGAGAAAAATTATATTGAAGTAGATGGCTGGAATGAAGAGCTGAACTGAAGATTTATCCATCTTTTCATACTATCATACTATCTACACATTTAGACCTTTACATATATGTATATGTGTGTGTATATATAGATATATGCATTTATTTATTCACATATTTTTCATTTATTTTTCATTTATTTATCTCTCTACCACCATGATTCTTACACAAGCAATGATATATTTGTTTTGTGGTTAAAAACGTCCCTTTTTTTCCCCCAATTTTTTATTGATCAATTTTATTTTAATAATTATTATCGTTGTTTTTTTTTTCTTTTATGTACCTTCCTGTTCTATGTTGTTTGTAAATTAACAAAATGTGCAATAAACATATGTTTAAAAAAATAATAAATAAATAAATACTGCAACTTAAATGATAAAAATAAGAGAATTAGACGGTTATTTGTAATCTTATGGTAAATCGTGAAAAAAAAAGGCACCAAATAGAAATAATGTTATTTTTCATGTTTGTGTCATGTGCAGATAAAAGGGATGGAAGTAGTTAAGCACTTAGTTAGATGAGGTACGCTTCTTACAAGCGGTGAGAGCCAAGAATGACCTTGTAGTCTTCGACTATTATCTAAAGACCACAAGCTAATTATCTCATAATCTGAAGATTTTAAAAAAACGGAAAAAAAACATGTTTTTGTCGCGATAACAGGTTAATTTGAGTTATTATTTCAGTAGACCTAAGGTCATTTGCTCTTTACATAGAATTAGCTGTGCAATTAAGATGAAAAGTGTTGTTTTTCCACTTGGGATTATCAGACATCAGAACTGCCGGCATGCAAAGAGGACGTCTTGACAACAGGAGAGAAAAATAAATACTGTAACATTATAATTTCCCTTAGGAATAAATAAAATATTTCATTCATTTTCATAAAAGATGGCAAATACTAGTAAATATAATGACAAAAAAAAACCACCTTATTTTTCAGTCATCAAAGTATATTCACATGTAAATCCTCTGATGTGCATCACATCTGAAAAGTGTACTAAATGTCAGCTTTTACAGCACAGGGTGGAGCTTTAGATGGACAGATTAAGAGTGTACCCACCTCTCCAAGAACCAACAGCAGCTGCAGGAGTAGGAGGGAAGTAGGAAGTAGGAGTGTATCCGCGTTTAGAAAGCAGCCTGCAGCATCTGCTGCACGACACATTCGTGCCTCGACTTAGTCTTTAACTGTGGATCATGAAAGCTGAATTTGAGATGGGAATTCTTTTTGATTAAAGGAAAACAGTTCAGTTTTCTCGAGATAACAGTGTTGACCATCTGTGCTCAAGGTGAAATTTTAGATTAAACGATAAATAAACATGTCGTCAAAAGTAAGCAGCGTTATCTCAACACAAAATAATGAACCGAGGATTCAAATTGGTCACGTCAGGCACCACCTTGCAACTCGTAATGCTTTAATGTCAGACTAAATGTCAGACCCTGACTAAACAGCGAGTGAAAACAAAAGTACAATTAAACGAGTGAAAATAGGGTGAAAGTATTGCATTGGGCAGATTAACAGACCTCTTGCTGACCTCTTGCCTCCACTGACACACAATCCAGCATTTAAATATGGAGGTTTTCACATGTCAAATCGGATCGGCACTCCAACTATATGTGTTTATATCCATGTTCGAGTCAAGTGTCCAAATGCATCAAACCGCATGAGTGCAGACGGCTGAGAATTTGGACATTTTGTGCAACCAACAGGTTACAGAAACAGGTCAGGATGCAAGTTTAGCGAACTGTTCGTTGATAAAATGCTGTTGGAAGGAAGAAGATCCAAAGAACATCAATTTTAAGACAACCGAGCCAAACACTGAACCTACCAGTCACCTGCACAGTCTACCTTGCAAACCCACAGGGTTAATTTGTATGAAGAGGCGCAACTGATGTGCATTCAATTCTTCTATTGGCTCTACTTCTTCATTTTGCAAACGTAAAGTTCCCTTTTTCTCGTCATCTAATCCTTCAACCAGAACTTTTGGGGCCATTTGGATAGCGAGCCGGCCAATATTCATTGACCCTTGAAAGAAAACTTGCACTTACTTCTGCAAAATGGAGGGATAGAGACAAAGGCAGCAAGCCTTTCTCTTTGCATTAAAAGCCTACCTTGTTTCTCGATAAAATAGATGACTAAAAAGAAGAAGAAAGTCTGGGAGAGTTTGTTTTACCCGAGTTACTCTACCAATTTATTCATAGAAAAGGCTGTGGTATCTTTGGATAAATCAAAGAAGAGCACAAATAAAGGCTTAAATGCCCCGTTATTGTAGTGGTGGTTTAAAGGTTTATCTTTTTCCGCCCTTTAAAAAAAAAAAAAACGATAGCTACTGAGGCTCTTGAGAAGTTAAGCTAGGCAAAGCTCCTAATTTTAAGTTCACATTTCAAACAAAGACATGGAAGTGGTATCAATCTGTCACCGAGGTTGGTAAGAAATATTTATTACACTAAGGGAGGCAGAAATTCAGATTATGTTACCACCATAATATAAGGCATATGACATCGTTGTCATTCGGGGAAATTGTAAAGTTGAGATCATTAATGGAGAACAGACTGGCAGTGAAAGGGGCCATAAAAAAGACAGGAAGTGCAAGGAGAAAGTGACATGTCTGTGCTTAACAAATGAGGCGCTGGATGTCCACAGCTGTTAACGGCTAAACCCTGATTAAACAGTTATTAATCAGCTGAGGCCAAAGGAGTCGTGTCAACGTTAATCAGGTTTTATCTGCTCTGCAAAGGCCAAAAAAATATGCAACAACCTGCACAGCAGAATTAGAAAATATAGACCTAAAAAAAAAAAAAAAAAAGCTCCTTTTAACATGGATGTCAAAGGTTTCAAAGTAGACACGATCAGGTCAGTGATCTGTAGTCGAACTGCTTGTGATGTAAAAACACGTTTTATAGATGGGGACACAATGGAATCAGATGCGTCGGCTGAGTTTCTTGGCCGATGCCCATCTCAGATGCTCTGCCATCACCATGTACTCCATCATCTCTGGGCTGTCCTGCTTCACAGCTGCCACCTTCAAGTCCTGATTATAGAAATGCCAAACTATTCAGTAACACAATTTATCATGACACCCCCCCATGTTATCTGTGAAAACTGCTTCTTCTGTCACTGCACCTGGGAGGCTGACAGTTTGAAACCCACTTTGTATGTTGACCGTTGTGATAATCCCTTTCATTTTCCCACACATTCCTTTAAAAGATGCACAAAAGCTGCCCGTTACCTCTCTGAAGTGTATGTGACGAGGGATATGTGTGGTTGGTTATGTTAAGTGGGATTGGGTGTGGTTATTTTCAGGGATATCTAATTAAGCCAGAAGAATTGGGAGAAGTCCATCAACACCACCGTGGGAATTGCACCCAAGGAAATCTTCAGTTAGGTTAGTACCGTTTAATTACAAGTATTCATTTATGAAAAGAGAGCAAAAAGAGGCAAGGAACTATGACAAATGTAGAACAAGGTCTTTGGTGCAGATTGGCCCACTGGCGTTGGGGCAATTCAGGATGAGAAGGGGCATCCCCATGTCCCATGCACACAAAATGGTGTGGAAGTACAGGGCTAAACACGGTACACGGAAAAAAAAGAAAAGACGACCCCACCAGCAGAGGCCAGGCCATCAGCACCTAAAGACCATAACAAAATAAAATTGAGTGACACTCAAGAGGGTTTTTCCAAAATATCAATTAAAACTCAACAGTATTTATTATATCTTTCATGTCCATGGGGTTTTCCCCATGTTTTGAGTTTTAAGTTTTGTGTTTTATCATGTTTTAGTTTAGTTCATGCCTTAGTTTTCTTAGTTCAGGTCTTGTATTTAGTTTTGCCGTTGTTTCCCCACAGTTTCTGTTTCCTCAGTCCCCATGTTCAGGTTATTAATTCAATCACTTAACCTGTCGATTTTCTCTCAGCTGCATCCAGTCACACTGGAAAAAATGCCCCTCCAAAAATAAGTAAGAAAAACAACAAATACAAGATGTTTTTGCTTGAAATAAGCAAAAAAAATCTGCCAATGGAACTAGTAAAAATCGGCTTGTCAAGATTTCTTGAAATAAAATGTGCTATTTAGGACTTTTGAGATAAAAGTGATCGTGAAATTAGCTTAAAAACCTCTTCAAATGTCAAAAAAAGCTTGTTTCATATAATATGTGACTCAAAACAATTTGTTTTCAAGACTTTTTCATTTAACAAGATATTCCAGATGTATTGTATTAAAACAAGTCCCTATATCTGGCTGAAATGGTACTTGTTAGGCAGTTGTGTCTTATATTAAGTGTAATGAGATATTTTGATTCGAAATTAGACAAATATACTTGGTAAGACTTTGATTTTTTCCAGTGCACTCATCAGTTCCCTCAGTGTTTAGGCTCTCTAGTTTCTCACAGTCTTTGTGAGATCCTTTCACCTTTCACGCCACGTCACGTTGAACCAAGATAAGTGGTTTCATAAAATACCAAGTCATGTTCTCTGTTTCGTTTTGTTTTGTCTTAGTCATGTTTATTTTCCCACAGTCTAGTTTTGTCATCCGGCTCAGCCGCGCTTTGTTTTGACCTTGTTTTGAAATAATAAATCAAGTCTTGTTATTTTGAAAGTCAGCATCCGTGTCCTTCCACGCCTCGCACCCTCGAATTGTAACAATATCCAGGTTACTCTGTGAATAAAAATCTCTCACATGCACACTTTAAAATGGATCCACACAAATTATAGCCACTTATGAGCCAGTCACTATAGCAAGCTATGCAATCCTGTCACACAATTCATCAATATAAGGAAGTAAAACAAAAAGACAAAACAGTAGCGGAGTTCCAGCGGCAGCATTAGCGCAGGATGACAGGTGCAGGCCACTGTAGCGGCTGAGTTAACTGCACCAGAAGGCCCCAATCCAGGTTTACAGATCCTATGACGCATAAAAGAACAAGGAAGTGTGAGCGCCACAAGAGGCGAACCATCAGAGGTGGGTAGGGTAGCCAAAAATTGTACTCAAGTAAAAGTAAAAAGTAGTTATCTAAATAATTACTTGAGTAAGAGTATGAAAGTGCTCGGTGAAAAAACTACTCAAGTACTGAGTAAATGTTGAGTAACGTCTGATTTATTTGTTAACACAAGCATTCAATCAGACAGACAA
Organism: Odontesthes bonariensis; assembly: GCF_027942865.1. Classification (NCBI taxonomy): domain Eukaryota; kingdom Metazoa; phylum Chordata; class Actinopteri; order Atheriniformes; family Atherinopsidae; genus Odontesthes; species Odontesthes bonariensis. Next base: position 4,922,958 of record NC_134513.1, read on the forward strand.
AAATACTAAATAACCATCTTTAGGCCAATTAGAGTTCATCCAATTGATAAAATAAATTAAAATGAATTAATTCATTACAAAATAGCTTAAATAAATATAATCCAGGTAAATTCAAGAACTTCAATAAAAAATAAAAGAGACTTAGGAAATGTTTAAAACATATGTAACCCATATGTAACCTAAAAAACAAACATTCACCTATCCATGGGGGGGAAAAAAACGAACTTAGGGAACTTTTGGTTGACACAGAAGACACATAATGTAGCTGCTGTTTCTCACTCTTTGTAAGGTAAACATGCTTTCAGTATGAGGCCTCGTCTGCGTCTTCATTTCCCACCGTTGGTTCTGACATTTTTCATCTGTTTCTTTGTTTGTTTGCTACGACTGCTAATGCTAAAGCTAACCCGTCCCGCCGCTGAGATCGAGTATGGTCACGTGACCAGACTGCACGGCTGCGTCTGATTGGTGGAACACAGTCAGGTGGTAGAGCCTTTGGCGGAAGTCTCTCTCTCTGTCGGAATAAAACATTAAAATGAGGCGTACGCGGGGGGATAAAAATAATGAGGCGTAGAATACCAAAGAGGTAAGAAGAAAAGTAACCAGCTCATTGTAGCCTAATGTAGCGGAGTAAGAGGACAGTTTCTGCTGCACACATCTACTCACGTAAAAGTAAAAAGTATAGAGATTTAAAACTACTCCTAGAAGTATGTTTTCAAAAACATACTCAAGTAAAGAACCATATATACCGAGCAGGCAATGCTTGTTGGCTCCAGGGAGAGGCAAGAAGCTTGAGCTCAACCAGCTAACCTGGGCCTGGAAACAGACACTCATTACTTCACTGAAACAAGCTGCAAAAACAAATCGCCATAATAAGAAGTAAGAGCACGCACAGCTTCCAAAGACTGCCACGTTTGAGTGGCAGGCTGGTAAATTCCATGCAATTAAAAGGGACCAGTTAACCAAAGCAAGGTAGGAATCAAACATTCCTCCTGCTACATGTACACAGTCAATAAAATACAGAAAGGAGATTAATAGCAACAAGGCCACTTTAGCTAAGAGCGCTGATTGACTTTATGGGGCAAGTGGATCCTGGAGACGGTATAGATTGTGATGATGTCACAGAGAAAAGCATGAAAAAGTGACATATGGGAATAAACACCCCGCGCTCACTGTTGGTGGTTTTTACAAGGGTTTCAATCTTGTGTGACAGACTCGTGAAATTTGACTGGACCAATGTGAATCTGTCCATAAAAAAAAAGAGAGAAATTAACATATGTAATGATGGGCGAAAGTATGGCTCGATGTCCCTTGAGAAGTGACATTTTATTGTTTTTTTCTGGGCACTTTGACATAACTGGGAGCTCTAAATCTACGATCTGGTCACGCAAGTGCAAAACCCACAGTGGTGCTTGACATTTGTGGAGGTTCACCTCCCGCGGTTTCATAGAGAATTGAGGATAAGGGTGAATATGAATGTGCCAAAAAAAAAAAAAACGCAGCCAAAGCTTAGCTCAGCCTCGTGAAAAGTACAGAAAATTACAGGTTGAAGTGTATGAGCATATGAAACTGAAGGAGCGTTTAATTAGAGGCTTTGCTATTGATTAAGCTGGGCAGAGGTGGGTTTTTCATGAGCTACTTGGGCTTTGTGGAGCAATTTATTTTCCAGACGGCAGCGAGCAGGAAGTTCCCATCTTGAGGAGAGATTTACCCTCTGGTTGAAGAAATTTAAGACAAGAGGGAAGCGAGGAGAAGGGGTATAGAGACGGATTAAACAGAGAGTAGATGGCCATTTATTTCATTTTAATTGACTTATCTTTGCTCAAGCAGGGGAATTAATTCTAATTTAGACTGACGTCTCGGTGTAATCTAAGAATATGCAGGGGAGGGAACAGGAGTATCAACAGCGGGGGGAAAAAAAACAGTCAGCAAAGACTGTGTTTGTGATAAGTATGTGAGGGGTATCATCATTTTGGCAAAGCTAGCTTAACAGCTGTGATGTCTGTGAGCGAAAGAAGCAGCAGCAGCAACATCTGTCTCTGCTGCTGTGCCCTTTGGTGAGCAGAAGATTTGCAAACCCTCCACCACAAGTATCCCTCTGATAAACTCGAATCTGAGCTGTAATTTAAATGAGAGCGATGCGTCATAAAAATCGAGATTCTTACTCACCCACATTCAGAGGCTCAAAGTGCATCGCTGAAGAATGTAAAGCGTAATAAGAACAATTACACGACTGGGGCTGACAAATTACTGTTCCGTTGTCTCAGACAAGACAAACAGAGCCTGAAAGAGGTAAAGAGAGGAACAGAAGACGTGCCGAAGGGAAAATCAGGACAATCTGGCTGCCACTGCAGTGACTCATGTGTGACAGCATCACAGGGAGTAAAAATAAAAAGAGTACATAAACCAAACAAAAGAAAAGTTTAGAATTGAGCCAGATATCAACTCTGACATGTTCCCTGACAACTGCAACATTATGATACGAATAAAAAGCAGAATAACACAAATTCCTGCACACACATTGTCAGACAGATACATTACTCACTGCAGTCAGATTTGGAAAGTAGCTCTTTGTAAATCCATAAAAACTCGTCCAAAAGTCTCTAATTTTACATTTTAGCTGCATTTGGTGCCGTCTCTCTGCTGCTACTTTGCTTTGGCCCTTGTCTGGTCTCTTAATTTGCATAAATATGAGGAGTTTGAAATGAAGCCACCTGAGGAACTCGGCAACGAGTCCATTAAGTTTATTAGGCTGGGAGTTAGCGTGGGCCACCACTCGAGGTTGTGTGTGTCAGACAAGCTGCAGCTGGCAGGAAACATACGATCAGTGTAGATATTTCTTAAGGCACAAATACAACTGCCTGCACACATGCTGAGATTACCATACAAAAGGTTTATCAGATTAAATTAGAAAATACGTAAATGTTTTAACCTGAGAACACCGTTCATGCCAATCAGTGGAAATTAATTAAATGAGGTTTCTGAATCATATCAGCCTTATTAAGCCGTTTAACTTCTATAGCCGTCTCATTCAAACAGCCAGTTTGACAGAGAATGAGTCACCAGTTTTTTGTTTTTCATCCCTGTTGCTATTGTTCCACTGAGGAGGGATAGAAATGGGTCGAGCATCCTCCCAAAGGAGTTAAAAAAAAAAGAAGCAAATCAGGAACAGAGCCCAGTTAAGGGACTTGCTCAGCGAAGGGATTTAAGCTTCTCAGGAAGTGCTCACTCACAGGTTAGGATTACGGCCATTGTGGGGAGTGTAGGGTCGGTACGAGGAGGTTCTGCCTGAGAGGCTGAGCTCATCTGAGTTCACCTCCCTGAAATACCACCAGTGGTAAAACTGTCTTCTTTAGCAGTCGAACGAAAGTTTTCTACTCTTTGTCAGAGATCAAATCCCAATGTTTTTTCATCATAAACTGCACAATGATGTGAAATGTGTGAGTTAATCCTGTTTTTCCTAATTCTAATTTTGCATCTCAATGCTCCTGTCAACTCTCAATGAGCAAAAGGATGAAACTGCACAGAGAGGCGTTAATCACGGGCGTCTGTGCCGTCTCTTCACATTTTTCGCCGGATTTAGCAAAATGCAGACGGTCGAAAATACAATTACGATATGTAAATCCCAAAGGTTACCCGAGTTTAGCGTGTTAGCGTGGTGTTATTAGCAATTAGCATTAAGAAAAAGTGCTTCCTTTTGACTTGTATTGCAACTCACCAACTGTAAAGACAGTAAAGCTTTTTAATAAGATGAGAAAAAAATGAGTTGAGTGAAATATTTTCCCCCGAAAGATGTTCTACAAACATCCATTTAATAAAACAGTCATGGTCTGAGATGTGCACAAAGTGTACATCAGTGGGCTGATATTGAGCAAACAGAGATTAGGTTTAGGAGATCCAAGTCAAGTTTGATGTCACACTGCAAAAAATGCCCCTCCAAAAATAAGTAAAAAAACAACAAATACGAGACGTTTTTGCTTGAAATAAGCAAAAAATCTGCCAATGGAACTAGTGAAAATCGGCTTGTCAAGATTTCTTGAAATAAAATGTGATATTTGGGACTTTTGAGATAAAAGTGATCTTGAAATTAGCTTAAAAACCTCTTCAAATGTAAAAAAAAAGCTTGTTTCAAATTAAATCCGACTCAAAACAAGATGTTTTCAAGACTTTTTCATTTAACAAGATATTCCAGATGTATTGTATTAACCCTTTAGGTGCCAAGATTGTTTTTTGAAAACACTGGATTTTGACATTAATATTTCCAAAGCTGGTGGCTGAAAGGGGGTTAAAGATAGATGCCTACTGTACATTAGAAAAATGTTGCCCATGATCCATAGTTTATGTGGAGTATGAAATTATTGATCTAATTTGCATATTATGACGTCATCAGGTGGCAGCCATTTTGAATCTCATTATGTTCAGGAAATATTGGAATTGAGTGATTATGAACTTGTTTTTTTAAAACTTTTTTTCTTTTTGTCTATATATCATCATCTATAATGATCAGGGAACAGGGAAGCAACAATAAAACAGATTAATGTAGTAAAATATTACTATATCATCATTACCATATAGTAGGAAAACACATTCGAAAAGTTGCCTATATTTTTTCAGGAAATGGTGGATATTGGCTTGATGTTTGAACTTATTTTCATTTTTCTGTCTTTTACCATAATTCATAAGGAGGAAACCAACAATAAAACAGGAGAAAGTGGTAAAATACTGTCATCATTAGGCTACCATAGGGTAGGAAAACACATGCAAGAAGTGGAAGACATTGAATTGATTATTTTTTTTTTTTAACCTGTTCAACCTTATTCATAATGATATGATATGATGGTAAAATGTCAGGATCATTGCGCTGGCGGATAGGCGCGCCGCGGCACCGGGGGCTGGATGGAGAGAGGCATGCTAAAGATACCAGACCCACTTCTCCCACCCCTGATTCCTCGACCAACACCTCTACGGACACTGCGACCGCGTTCCCCACTACCACCCACTCCATTGAGGTTGGATAACGGCACCGAATGAGTTGGAGTGTGTGTGTGTGCTTGGAGAACAGCCTCGCTTCGCATGCCGGCACCATTGCCTTCGGAAGTTTCACCGTGGGAAGCATGAGCGCTCATCCGATCCTCCTCACGAGGTAAAAACTCTCCTTCGGAGTCGGAATCGGCAAATAGCATGCTCAATACTTCCGCACGGTTCAACTTCTTACAAGCCATGGTGTTAAAAACTCACTAATAGTTCGCTGACAATAAAAATTCGACTCGCACGTCTCGACAGAAAAGCTCTGAATAACTGCTTCCGTGTCTGAGCTAGCGCGGCTTTTTTGCGCTGCCTTATAAAAACACTGTGAACTACAAAATGACTACAAAATGACGTGAGCTTGGTCTTGTTTGAAAGGGTAACATGTTTGCATACTAGTGGTAGGAGGACTGAACACCTTAAAGCCCGTTTATTTTATCTGCAGACTGTTTTGTTTATGGTGACGTCATGTCGCAATTCTGCGACTTTGGCGGTTAGAGGGTTAAAACAAGTCCCTATATCTGGCTGAAATGGTACTTGTTAGGCAGTTGTGTCTTATATTAAAGGGGAACTCCGGGGCATTTGAAGCGCATTTCCATTGCTAGAGGTTGTCAAATACTGATAGTAGGACACAGACCGGTGCAAATCGGCGCTCCCTGTGAAGCGATTGCGCTGTTTGCGCAGCCTGTCATGCTAACCAAATACGTGGTGGCTAAGGGGCAAGCGCCAACCCTTCCACGTAAAACAACAACTTGCACACTGCAGAAACGTCACACCACTTTATAAACCATCCGACAATAAAGTCACAAGCCTTACCATCAAAACCATATGCATGGTTCTCACATTACTGGCATGGGGACGTTACAAAACAACTTTATAAACAGCATGTCACTCACCGGCTGGTTGTAGGCTCGCGCATGTGAAAGCCCAAAAGAGTCGATGGACGATAATCCCATATACAAAACAATTATCTTCTCTAGAAAAACTGCATTCAAGTATTTAAAACATTACAACAATACATGCCCAGTAATATTGTTGTAATGTTTTAAATACTTGAACGCAGTTTTTCTAGAGAAGATAATTGTTTTGTATATGGGATTATCGTCCATTGACTGTTTTGGGCTTTCACATGCGCGCGCATACAACCAGCCGGTGAGTGACATGCTGTTTATAAAGTTGTTTTGTAACGTCCCCATGCCAGTAATGTGAGAACCATGCATATGGTTTTGATGGTAAGGCTTGTGACTTTATTGTCGGATGGTTTATAAAGTGGTGTGACGTTTCTGCAGTGTGCAAGTTGTTGTTTTACGTGGAAGGGTTGGCGCTTGCCCCTTAGCCACCACGTATTTGGTTAGCATGACAGGCTGCGCAAACAGCGCAATCGGGAGGGGAGCGCCGATTTGCACCTGTCTGTGTCCTACTGTCAGTATTTGACAACCTCTAGCAATGGAAATGCGCTTCAAATGCCCCGGAGTTCCCCTTTAAGTGTAATGAGATATTTTGACTAGAAATGAGACAAATATACTTGGTAAGACTTTGATTTTTTCCAGTGCAGTCCTTTTCTTTTCAGATTTTCTAAAGAAGACTCGTGTATTTCTGTGTTTATTTAACGTGTGCAGTGTCTATTTCTGTAAAAACAGCCCAGTTCACGTTACTGCCTGATGATCTTACGCTGTTATGGAACCTCATTCATGAAATGATTCCATATTTAACCCGGTTATTTGATCCGTTTCTGTTATTCTGCAGCTTCTTAAATAAACAATCATTCTAAAACTCAACCTTTATTCTATGATGTGATATTACAAAGGTAAGCTGAGCAGACTTCTGTATTCTCTGATCAGTTCAACTGCATTCAGACATACAAAACCCCATTACACAGTTCTGTTTAACAGAACCAGCAGCAGCTCGGCAGGGTGTACACACTGCTGTGCCAAAGCATCATAAAACATGTCGGATTATAGCAGCGAGATACCTTCAGATGGACATTTGAAAATTCAACCAACTGGAAAAAATGCTCCAGTGACTCCAGCTGGAACTGGGTCCAATTTGTGATCTGGATCACAGGGTCATGGGCGACAGTTATCGTGCAACCAAGATACTGAGAAGAGTCAATTCAGCTCAGGAAGCAGAGTTTTTACAGCCTGACAGACAGCTGTGCTGCAGACAGAATCAAATCCAAGCTGCAGACATGGATGAAGGCTTGTACCTCTGCAAAACTTGTTCCACACAGGATTCCTCCAACCACCCACTGATCCACAGGCGCACGCACAAACTCGCACCAGCAGTGGTTTGATGTGTAGGATGCAGCGCTGGAAGTTTTGAGCGAGTAAATAACAGAGCTCAGGCCTCGGAAAAGATCAGAGGAAAAGAGCCTGATAAAGTCTGGCCATCAAAGTCACTGCGCTGAGGAGGCACTGAAGGCTTCTGCGAGTTTCCACTTGGAATATGTAGTCGAAAGAAATACAGCAAGACAAGCAGGGAGAAAGAGCCGGAAAAGGAGGTGCAGGAAGTAAGAAATGCTTGGTCAGTTTTTGCCGCCTGCTCGCCGCTCCGAGCGGTACCCGTTGTGTTTGATCTCATGAGAAAGATCACATGGGGGAGATAACTGCACAGCGCATCTCAGAAAGGCTCTGCAATCCTCGGCGAGCGCCGTGCATCCTTTTTCTCTCTCAGCTGAAAGGGGCAGACTGCTACCAACAAGAGTGGGGAGGGAGGTGAACTACAAGCAAAGGATGATTTATGAACACTTCTCTTGCTCCCGTTTTCATCCTTACCTGCATCCCTGTTGGCGGGTAAACAATGCTGACTCCTCTGAAGGAATGCTTTTGTAGTTCTTTCTTTTTTTGCCTATCTCGTGCACAAAAAAAACAGGAAGAGGGCCCTCATCTATCCATGCACCTCAGCTTTCCCCTCCTCCTCCTCTTTTCTTTTAGCCTTAAGAGGGATCTATTTGTGCTGACTTCTTAAAAGGCTTCCCGAGTGTCACTTGGACAGAGTGGATGGGCCTAATCGCATTGAACAAAGTGGAAGCGGATCTGCGCGAGCGTAAATGGATTGAACGCTTTCCTCTCGCATTATTCAATCGTTGGCGTAATGTCCCTCTGTCATTCTGCAAAACTCTGTGACTTTGTTTGCTTTCAACATTTTTCCTCCATCTAGTTTAACCCTTTGTGCGGTCTTAACATTCTGTTTACTCCCTTTGTCCTACGGGGCAAAAATGACCCGCCCTACCAAAGCCCCAAAATAAAGCAACTTAATTGAATTTTAAATCCAAAATCTATTTTGTATGATGAAACCACCTGTTATTTATCTATTCAACTCAATTCAATACATTTTTTATCATGTATTTTTTGTTACACAATGCATATCACCAGTTTTCAGGATTCAAGGATATTTTTATATTTTTTTTTAACTACAAACCAACTGTCAGTTGGACCAACAGTTTTCTTGTTTTCTCAGTTTTCTTTTACATAATAAAGGTTTATTATTGCTATTATATAAATGTGAAGTAATTACTTCTGAATTAATTATATCGAAAGGAAAAAAAAAAACTGAACTTTTTTCTGGTGTTTAAATGTTTTTATAATTCACGGGTCAAAAATGACCCATAAGACCATCTTTGTACCCTAGTGGTGTACAGCCCACATGGAAACATAAACAAAAATAAAGTGTGACTTTTTCTAATGATGGGCTCCCTTTAGGAAAAGTCATAAAATTTCAAGTTGGAAAAAGATAGTTTAAGGTATTTTTTCTACAGCTAAACATGGTGGTGGCTCACTTTTGACCCATAAGACAACAGGAGGGTTAACGTGCGTCATGTCGACTTCAGCCAAAAAGATCCCTCAGAGGCCATTTAAAGAGCTTCAGACGTTCAGTTAGCGGCAGCATCTTCATGTTTTTATCTGTAACAATTTGGATCTTCGGTCGTGTTTCAGCGAGACGACAATCATTACATCAACGCTGTTGGTTTGTGTCTGCAGTGTTCGCCTGTGAGTAAAGCGGGAGACTCACACCCGGCGGAGACTTTTTTGTGCTTTTCATAATGGAAATCAATGTGGTTGATGGTTATTAGCTGCATTCAATGAGCATATAATTTAATCTCTATCGCTCCTCAAATCTAATCAAGTCTCAAACAGAGTCTGCTTCTTCTAATAGTTCAATATCAAATGAATGGCTTGTGGCAGTGGTCCCAGATGGCTTAGTTTATCCATCAGCTATTTACAGCTCTGATAAGTTGGTCAGGTGCTATTTGCATGTTTGTTCTTCTCTTTTCCAAACAGCTGCTCCATCGTCCTCTCCTCCGTCTGCAGATTCCACCTGATGAGATTCATCTGTGTTGTAACTGTGTGGCATTCAAATATACACCTTTCTATCAATATTTAATTGGATCTATGCCCGAAACTGGGCAGGGTATAGATTAGCGAGGAACTATATGAGGCAGAATGCTAATGTGAAAAAAATGGGCATAATACTGTTCCTAATTAAATAAAAGAGTTTGATTAACAGGGTTTGTAGAAGTGTGTCCCGAGACCCCCAAAAAAAATTGATTCTTGGAGACATTTCACCATAAAGAAACTTTTTTGGGTCAATACTGCATATTTATTTTCATTAAAAAGGAGACTGTATAAGTAATTTGATCTTTGGGAGCGTTGATGGAAAGTCTCCAAATATGAGATCGTATATTAGAGGTAGCAGCTTTATTTTTGCTTTGCGCGACAAAATGCAAATGTAAAGAAAGCGGGTCCTGCGCACTTCTCTCCTGCTGTTCCACACCTGCCCACCAGCTGTCACCACTGAGCTTTCTGCATGACCTCGTCACCCGCCTCCGAGTCGTTACCCTCAGTCCGCACAGAGGACAGATGTTTTGAGGGCCATCTGCCTTCTTACGGCTCCACGGGTTCATTTCCTGCTCAACCTGCATCATCATTTGCAAATATAATCATGCATTCTGACCTGTGAAGACCGCTTTCACCTCACCTGTGTTTCCTCCTGTGTCTGCTTATGGGCCCCGGCTCTGTGAGTCAGTGTTTCACTCCCTCCGCCTGCCCACCTCCTGCGTGACCTTTTAAAACATTCTCCTCGGCAGTCTCCTTCATGGGAGAGCACCAGGCGGAGGCAGACGGGAGGCATGTACTACAGCTTATTTGAATAAAGGGAAGAAAACGCATGCCACAGCACTACATGCAGGTGAGGATTTTTGGTTGAGCACAGCCGTCATCATGTGGCATTTTAAAAGCTTCCTAATAGACCGACATATTGACAGATTTCCTCATGTAGTGGATGAGAGTGCGACAGCTGGTTTTACTCAATATCCAGGATTTAATAGAACCATCTTTTGCTCTTTCAAAGCACAGTCAGTGCTTTGTTCGCAGCTATTGCAGATCAGTAATGTCGAAGTTAGTAGAACCACCTCCTTCAGTGTATTCGTTGTGAATACACGCCTGGATATGGAATCCGCTCCACCTTTCCTTGAATGCCAAATCCATTCATTACTTTTAGATCATTGGAGTCTACCTGCGAGCCCGTGTGTGACTGACAGTATTCAAAGTATAACGCAGAGTTACTGCTCACCCAAGCTGAAATCGATACCTTTCCCCTCTGAAATGCATTTATCTCGGTACAAAAAGCAATTAAACACTGAGAAATCAGAGTACATTCCACGATGCACCCCGCCTGTGAAGCCTGCTCCGAGGGGTCAAAAAACCGAGTGACATGAAAGATTAAATGCATCAATAATGCATTCAGGCTGATGATTTAGTGAGGGGGGCGCCTAAATGAGGCGTCGCAGTCTTGTCACATTGGGGAACAGGTGTGCTGCCACACAGGCTCCTGCACTGCTGCATAAGGTATGTATATTTGGCATGTCAAACGAACAGGTGTTGTGTATAATTCATCCCGCTTCCATATTTCATGTTCAGGAGCAGGAGAGAGCTTTCCGAGTCTACTGGGAGGGCTTATGCCAGCCCTCTGCCTCAGGAAGTCTCTCTCCGAGGCCAGCCGTCCATGAGCATGTGTGTTTTTATGGGAATATGGACACGGATAGTGCACATGTTCAACATCAGCTCCTGTTTTTCCTGATTTCTGTCGAGATCATTTTGACACAATGATCCGCAAAGCCAAAAGCTGCAACTTGCCAGCAAATGAGAAATGCATTTTTCGTTCCATCTCTAGAGGATCTGCAAAAAGAGGAAACATGAAGTACACTGGAAAAAATCTAAATCTTACCAAGTATATTTGTCTCATTGAGTATCTCATTACACTTAAAGGGATAATCCGGAGTAAAATGCACTTTAGATCAATTTACGGGATGTTGGGAGTACATACGTTGAGTTGACATCAAAATCATGTCATTCGGATGTGTTTTGAGAATTTCGATTTGACCGTTTTTAGCCAAAAGTCGTTAGCCTGGGAGTGACGGGGCATATCGTATCGCCGCTACAAAACGCTATTTTTATACCTCTTCTATAGCTCCAAACAACATAACACTTACGTGGTAGTGAGTAGAGGGTCCCTAAAGCCAAACCGAAGTTCTCCTATGTAGCACCAACCACACACACCTTTTTTTTTTACATCAATTGTATGCACACGCTATCTGAAACAAAAATATAAGTAACAAAATAAAGTTTGTTTAAATAAATTAATATAAAATAGAGTGTGCATTCAATATGTAAAAAAAGGTGTGCGTGGTTGGTGCTACATAGGAGAACTATTCTGCATTGGTTTGGAGTCACTAGGTCACAAGGCTTGGGAGGTATTGGAAAAAAAAGACACCTTATTTCCTTATTGTGAATATCTGTCGAATATCCAATATCAAGCCAACTTCACCACGGTCTGTAGCGGCAGCTGCTGCAGCAACATTTCCGGAAAGGTACTGGCTTGATTAAATTCATTCTGGACTCTATGCGACCACATGAAGACCTCGGGACACTTCGGTTTGGCTTTAGGGACCCTCTACTCGCTACCACGTAAGTGTTATGTTGTTTGGAGCTGTAGAAGAGGTATAAAAATAGCGTTTTGTAGCGACGATTCGATTTGCCCCGTCACTTCCAGGCTAATGACTTTTGGCTAAAAACGGTCAAATCGAAATTCTCAAAACACATCCGAATGACATGATTTTGATGTCAACTCAACGTATGTACTCCCAACATCCCGTAAATTGATCTAAAGTGCATTTTACTCCGGATTATCCCTTTAATATAAGACACAATTGCCTAACAAGTACCATTTCAGACAGATATAGGGACTTGTTTTAATACAATACATCTTGAATTTCTTGTTAAGTGAAAAAGTCTTGAAAACAAATTGTTTTGAGTCATATTTCACATGAAACAAGCTTTTTGTTTCATTTGAAGAGGTTTTTAAGCTAATTTCAAGATCACTTTTATCTCAAAAGTCCTAAATATAACATTTTATTTCAAGAAATCTTGACAAGCCGATTTTCACTAGTTCCATTGGCAGATTTTTTTGCTTATTTCAAGCAAAAACGTCTTGTATTTGTTGTTTTTTTCTTATTTTTGGAGGGGCATTTTTTCCAGTGTAGAATACCGGATTAATCCATGGAGAAGAGCTTATGTGTACGAGCCCACTTTCAAGCCCAGGTTTCAATCTGCACTTGGTGACAGTTTAATGACAAAGTTGCATTGTCGAGAGAAAGAAAAATCAGTTGCGAAATAAGTGAGAATAAACCTTCTTTGTGTTTGAATTATAAGTATCCTTTTAAAAACTAAACTGCACCACTTGAGGGAAAATGTCTCGGATCCCTTTTTTTTATTCCACATAATGGGCGATGTCTCATTTACCAGGAATAAAGTGAGCCGTTGATCTGACACTCAGATGCCTCGAAGGGATCCTGCACCGTAAATGTTTCAACTCGGACAAAAATTCATGTGCCATAAAGTTCACATCAGGCTTCCTCGTGGATGTCAGCAGGTTTTAAGTCGAGGTCCGGCTTAGTAGCAGCCAGGAATCAGAGCTCAAAGAGGGGTCAAATGTATTTTTCATTTGGGTGTCAGAGAACCGCTAAAGTAGGATTCTGAAAATAAGTATAGAGCACGAGAAAATTGACAGGGTTATAATGAAATATGTCGAATATATCAACTTTTCTGTGGCGGGGACCATTTTTAATTTGCTTTTAAGCTTTATGTTTACCTGCAATTTAAATGAAAAGCTAGCAATACGGTGACTTTTACAGTTTACTTTTACATGCTTAGAGCAGATGGCACAAGAACCTAATGCCTTAAGTAGAAATAATAAACCTGAATGGACTTAATGGAGGGGAAAAAAAAAAATTAATGGCTTCTATTAATAGCTTTAACGACAACTCTTTTTAGTACATTTACAGAATTACAGAAGAATCCTCAATACGAGAGTTTCCTGCTGAAATGATTTTTACTTATTTATAATAAATTGGTTGCAGAAGGGCTGGAAAACAAACACAGCGGCCAGTTTTTAAGGTGATTGGCGAAAACACTTTCCAGGCACATTTCCACTGTACCCCACCATCGAGTCGATCATGGGGTACGGGGAAATAAATTGATATTCTCTTAAACCTCGCCGAGCCTTGCTTTGAACCCCCACATTCTCAGAGTTTACATCGACTGTGAGTTACTTGCTTTGTTAACTATGTTCTTGCAGAAACTTCCGATTCCATTTTGAGAAGATGTGCTGTAATATCCTCTATTATGCCACTCCTACGCCTTTATGTGGTTCAGATCCCACCGTGTGATTTAAATGGGATCAGACAGTTACACAAACAACAATTAAAAGCTTGGTTAAGTTTGTTCTTCCTGATTACCAGTGAAGTTGTATCCTGCATACAAAGCAGCGCCTCTCAGCCGGAGAATGTCTGTTAATCTGCATTTGTGGTGATCAAGGCCTCATTCAAAAGCTGGCTGTGTCCCTCCCACAAGACAATGCACTCATCTGAAGGCACTTATGAATAAAGCCAGTCACTTTAAAAAAGACAAATGAGAATAGTTGTCAGTCTCAGAGAGCTGCGTGGTTTTTTTTGGGCCATCTGTAGCTCAGGCGTGACAATACACAGTTTTGATTGGTGGACACGAAGGAAATCAAAGAAAAACGAAGGCCTGCTGCTGGAAATGTAACATCTGTACAGGGTACCAAAGGCAGTCACAGCTATCCGTCATTGTTTTGGCCAAGATGGGGCAACGTGATCATCTTGTAAGGTGGCGGTGATGAAGACAAATGGAGAACCACGGGAGCAAAAGTATGAATGAAACATGAGACAAAGGGCCTCACAGCCTGTACAGACTTTAATGACTCTTCCTCACTTACGTGTCCAATTCGGAACCATAAAAGATGAATAAAAGAATCTTAAATATTTCAAGGTGAAAATGAACAGCGTATGTGTTTGTCCTCGAACTGAACTCCCCCATTTGTACAGTTTTTCTAAAGCTGGATAAACATCCTTTCATTTACATGCAGTTATGTAGTTATTTATGCGCCTTCTGGTGCGGTTGTCTCATATTCCTCCTTCTGCGTCTCTGCTTACATTCACAGCATATTTGCAGTCAAGTATTAAATATATCTTTGGCTTTAAGAGCTATGAACGGAGACTCCCCCCCAACCGAAGAATCATTTCCTGCATCTATGACCCCGGCCTTTTGGAGGACAAGCACCACACTGGAAAAAATCTAAATCTTACCAAGTATATTTGTCTCATTGAGTATCTCATTACACTTGATATAAGACACAACTGCCTAACAAGTACTATTTCAGCCAGATATAGGGACTTGTTTTAATACAATACATCTTGAATTTCTTGTTAAGTGAAAAATTCTTGAAAACAAAGTGTTTTGAGTCACATTTCACATGAAACAATCTTTTTTTTTTCATTTGAAGAGGTTTGTAAGCTAATTTCAAGATCACTTTTAACTCAAAAGTCCTAAATATCACATTTTATTTCAAGAAATCTTGACAAGCTGATTTTCACTAGTTCCATTGGCAGATTTTTTTTACTTATTTCAAGCAAAAACGTCTCGTATTTGTTGTTTTTTACTTATTTTTGGAGGGGCATTTTTTCCAGTGCAAGTGTGAGCACAGATTCTCACCGATTCATCCACTCCACACTGTCCAAAGAAAATAACCAACCCCAAACTGCACAGGCTACTTTTTCCTGCTCGATCCATCGACCTCTAGAAGGAACACACATCCATCACGGCGTGACTAATCGCGCTAAAGGGATATATCATGCCAAATAATGTAGGAATGGCGGGAAATGTGGGTAATACTCCCCTCTAAAAACACTAATTATCTTAGCTGTTTCACTTGTGCCCGAGTATAATATTAAACCAACAAGTTGTTAGTGATAATTACCGAGATTTAGAGCTGCTGGCAGGTCCATTTGTGAAGCATGAACAGGCTTAGCTAAGCTAATCACCTCCCATCTCCAGCTGTTAATCAAAAAGCAGATAAGTTGGATACAATAAGCTTGTTTTCCTCAGAATCATACAGCCAGCTTTCTCTTTTCGTTGGTCATCACTGATATCATCATCCTGTCGTTGTTTACCTGCACCTCAGCCTTTTATCTGCCCGCTCACTGCAGAAGTTACTCTACCATTTTTCACCATATATGCGTGCGGGTAATCAAGCGGGGCTTTACTCGCGCTTTGTTGACACAAAGTCCTGGAACTCCAATTTACTCGGTCATAATAAGCAAGAGAGGATGAAAATGTCAGCTTAATGTCGAAAATGCAAATATGCGGTGTCAGCAGAATGCTGCGATAATCTCATACAGTAGGGAGGAACGGTTGCCATACCAACCGACATGCTAATTTTTTAACGGTAAACCGCCGTATTTATAAGAACCCTTTTTCTTTCTTTTCTTTTTTTGCTTTTAATACCCAGTAGTATGATGACACTTATCTGATTTGATATTGCTTTCACTGTTCTTTTATTGTTTTTATTGTTTTTACTTATTCTTCTCTTTATTTATTACCTGCTGTAAAGCACTTTGGTACACTGTAATGATTGTTTGTAAAGGGCTGTATAAATAAAGTACATTTACATTTACATTGAGGCAGTGACCCCGGGCCTCTGAAATAACGAAGGCCTAACGCTTGAACAGGACGAACATTACGGAAGGAAACCTGAGAGTTTAGCAGTCTTTGTCCAACACCGCCCTCAGCGCTCATTGTTGTGCTGTTATGTGGAAATATTGCTGACGTATCACCGGGAGGCTTGGAATACCTTTTTAAACAAACAATGCTCTTCAATTTCTGGAAATGGCACAGTGATCACTTCGTGCGTGGTCAGAATTGGATTGTTCTCTAATGTGATATTTGAACCGACTACATCTCGGTGAAGGGAGAGTGAAGGGAAGAGAAGCGCTCATAAATCATTCCTTGACATTGCTGCTTCATTACCCCAAACTCACTCTGTCCCAGCCTCTCTCTGTCTCTCATCAAAACTCCATAATCCCTGTCAAAGCTGTTTGGATTGTAGGTTAAAAGTGATTCACAAACAGGGGAAGAAAGAGAATGAGAGTGGCTGGAGAGAGAGGGAGAACTATAATCTCCTGTGCATGGAGCACTGTTCCACACACTCTTATGATAATTACCTCTTCCAAGCTTTCACTGGCTTCATACCTTTTTTTTTTTTCCTAATAGATGCTGGGAGGGTGAAAATGGGACTGCCTTGTGATCATAATACTCCAGGTGCAGAGAATCATCCCCCTTCTGCGAGCGCATGGGAGAGCTGATGGTTCGATTTTTAGAGGCTGCTGCCCGTCCTCTTTCTTTTTCCCACCAGAAATGTCAGCTTGATGGATTTAAGTCAAGGTCAAATTTGAAAGCTCTGATTAAAAGCTGAGAGGTGTTCCAGATCAAATGTTGTGAAAGCAGAGGCGAAACCGAGGATTCGCCAGGGGAGAGGAGAGAGCGGGCTGCTGCAGTCCGAGTCCATGTGTGGTTTTATCAAGCCTGGCGTCATATTCAGATCCATGTTGGTTAAGGACGGGAGCAGATTTGAGCTGAAGCTGATCAGTCTTGAGGGTAGAATAAAATATCCGGCTTGCAATGCAGTACTATAGTAGTATGCAAATGATAAAACAATGAAAAAGCCACTTATCAGATGGAAATTATGCTGCTCGACTGCTTTCCAATTTACCTGCAAAAGTCATTTCAGTGTAAAAAGTAGAATAGTCTCATTTGTCAGTCATTTGATTATTGGTACAGTGTAATGAACTGTTATATATTGTAAATTAATTATGAATGAACTCTGACTTGCAGAAAAGGGGTTAAAATGACCACATGGCTGGCACAGATGCACCACTCTGGGTTTAATCGGGTTTGTGACAAGTCAGGTTCCCACTGCCGTTTATGATTTGCATTTCGAAGATGTGGATGAGAAAGAGTGGATGGCAGAAATCATATACATATATATAATAAACTTCAAATAATCTTCAATCAATGGTTTTTTCACATTTTGAAGATTACTTGATGCACTTTGGTGGGAATGTAAACAACTTATGGAAGACTTTACTGCCTTTTGGATATAAAAAAGGTAACAAGGTGCTATATACAGACATAAAGGGAAGCACGAATCAGCAATAAACAGTATATGTAGTTCGGTAAACTGTCTAAATAAATAGTATTTACGTTATAAATAAATCCCACTAGATGCTTTGAAAAATAAAGGTAAGATGTTGGTGTCTGCATAATACTGATGAAATACTGTCATTTTGTATCGTATCATATCAATCAGGCATGCAATTTGTTGGTGGCTGTATATTTATCTAAATTAGTTAGTAACTTTTAAACAATAATATCAAAGAAACAGGACTTATTCAGGCTACTGATGTCATCTGAGCTAAAGTGGTCAGTGACAGAAATGTGAGAAAATACTAACAAAAAGCTCATTCAGTGCATACCGAGTCACATTTTAACATTTCAAGTCTTGTACCTATTGAGGTAATCTGCACGTTTTGTATGAGAGAGTATAATTCAAACTAAATCTGAGCTGCTGTGAGGCACTTTAACAAGTCAAGGTCAGAGCAACACAAAGTGTCCCATACCACCAACCTCGGGGTTTTGTCAATAGTAACGAAAAACAATAAAATGAGCTGTTTATGTCATGGAAAACGGAGTTGGGGCAAAACAGCCGACGCCACCCACCCTGTTAACGATTAATCAAGACTGCAGAGCTTCAGCTGGAACAACAGGAAGCACGTGGGAAGCTTTGAAGCTCAAAGTTGGAGTTTAGAAAGCTGCATTTAACACAAGTACAAACAGCAGAACTTTGAGCTCGGTGCAGAACTTTAACATGAAAGTGCGAGTTATTCTCCTAGCTTTGCATGTGTACAGTACTGAGACTCATTAGCAAAGAGTCAGTGAATACTTTGGGGGGAAGAAAGTGGCATTTCTTAATCAGTGCGCTCGCCCAGCATTGCTTTAAGTGATTTATCTCCCGAGGATGAGAGCAAACAAGGGTTGCCTGGGAGCTGTCCATGGTGCTGAATGCATCCTCGGCTGCTTTATTTCCCCTCACTGTCCGTCATTGTGTGTAAATCCCACACAGACTATAATGTCTCAGTCGGGTGAGATACTGTCAATGGCTGTGTCAGCGGTTGAAGTCCATGTGTCCTTTTTAGTGTTTCAGTGTAAGCATTAAAAGTCTCCAGGCAGAAGAGCTACAACAGCGCAGCCATGAACCCTGAGATGGGTGTCAACTCAATTCACACCAACGCTTTTCCTCGCCCATCAAAGACGTGCATTAAGATCCCGCGCGGGAATGCAGCAGCCGTTGTGCCATGTGGGAGGAAAAAGACTCGTTTCTGTGCAATGATTCATGGATATTCACAAATTTGCATGAACATACATCTGCACCATCATAGCGGTGAATACACAAAGGTTATTTTCTCCTTTTAGATTGAAATGTCAGTTGTCCTAAGATCAAAATGATGAAATTTCCCCGTGACTTCTGAGAAATCTCCGGCAGAACTGTGACATGTTTTTCCCTTCCAGACTTTTTCTTTTTTCAACCCCAAAATTGAATTTTACTCACTGTGCGAGTACACATCCACTGTTGATTTTATCCACACCAATTCATTAACTCATCAAAGGCTTTACTCTTATCTCTCGTGGTTATGAGGCAAAAAAAGAGTCCTGTTTTTTTTCCAAGAAATAATCCTTTGTATTCAAGACATGGGTGAACAATCCCACCTAATGAAGTATTCTCATAAAAGAAAAAAGATTTTAATTTAGAATGTGTCAACAGCTTTTGAGAAGCATGTCAAAATGCTGCCGTGGTTCAGGAATTGACGGCGAGCCGGCTTGTTTTGGAGAGCTCACTTTCCATCTGCAATGGAAGAAACTGTCACTTTACTCTTTAAGATTTCTGTTCTGTGCTCCGATGCATTTCACGCATGTCACTGAAAACATGGATCTCTCCGGTGCCTCTTCAAATCTATTACTGTTTCTATTCGTAATTCAATTTCGTTTGGCCCTAATAAGGAAATTTAAGCCTTTATATAATATTAATTTCACACATTTAAGAGAGGCCCAAGGCTGACGACCGTTTCGCTGACTTTTTAAAATAAGTTTCACAGTTTAGGCTTAATTCTCGTTTTCAGAGGGCTAATTTAAACCTAAATGGACCCATTGGTATACTGACATCTATTAAAGATGGCTGAGGTTAAGCAATGGGTGCTGGCTTCTATGTAAGCTATGCAGACCCTTAAACCCACACCCACAGGGTTGGAGCCAGTATCATCTCCAGGGATGACATTATAAGTTAATAAAAAGAAATGTTATCTGATCAAATGACCAGGTAGTACTTTTCATGAAAGTCTCAGACTACAGATCTCTCAAGCACAATAAGCTCAACGTGACTTTCTCTACTTTTCTCCCTAAAGCTCTCAGCTTTGTATACGACATATATTCTTATCACGAGTAGCTTTTGCAAGAAACTAAGCAGTTTCATTCTGAGAATAGCTTTCTTACAAGTCCCTTTAGGTAACATGAGGAAAATGAGCTCAGTTCAGTTATTTTGCTTCACACTCAGAGGTGCCATAGAGTCTTTAACAAAATGAAGATGGCCAGAGTTGATTCAGGTAAAGGGACTGAATTCCATAAGTGTTTAGGGCAGGGATGTTCCTGCAGGTTTTATGTTTCCCTGCTTCAGCACACCTGATTCAGATCAATGCATCATCGGCAGGCTCGTGCAGAACTTAACAATCTTTTGAAGAGATCCATTTAATCTGAATCAGGTGTGTCGAAGCAGGGAAACATTGAAAACCTGCAGGACAGCGTTCCTCGAGGACCTGGGCTGTGTTCGAAACCGCATACTTCTCCTACTAACTTTCTGAGTTAGTAAGCGAGTTTGAGTAGCGAGAAGTTCCCGGATGCATACTAGATTCGCCAAAATGTTGGGTATGCATCATGAGGTTACTACTCATACTCAAACTACCCAAGATGCAACGTAACGTGACGTCGCCGATCGTCATTTCCTGTCAAAACGGCAGTTTTCAAAACAAAAGCACCAATTGTATGGTAATGGCTTTCCCTATGATAAAAGGCAACGGGTATTTTATTTTGTGAAAATAACCGGAAGTGCGTTGCTCACTGCAGCTAGCTTTAGTAGCGCCGAATTCGTGGGAACAAAATTGTAAACAGCCGGTATTTTGTCAGGTTTTCAACACGTTGGGGATCTAAATGACTACTTTCTCACCTGAAAATGTTTCAAATGTTGCTAAAGTTTACAGAGTTTAGAGCTTAAGAGAAATCAGCTTCAGGCCGGCTGATTTCGGCTCAGGAGCGAAATGCATTGTGGGTAAACACTTTGCTTACTGTCTGATCGATGAGTATGCAGTATGGAAGTATGTAGTATGTAGAATGTAGTATGTAGTATGTAGTATGCAGTATGTAGTATGTAGAATGTAGTATGTAGTATGCAGTATGTAGTATGCAGTATGTAGTATGCAGTATGTAGTATGCAGTATGCAGTATGTAGTATGCAGTATGCAGTATGTAGTATGCAGTATGTAGTATGCAGTATGTAGTATTTAGTAGGCAGTATGTAGTATGCAGTATGCAGTATGTAGTATGTAGTATGCAGTATGTAGTATGTAGTATGCAGTATGTAGTATGCAGTATGTAGTATGTAGTATGCAGTATGTAGAATGTAGAATGTAGTATGTAGTATGTAGTATGCAGTATGTAGAATGTAGAATGTAGTATGTAGTATGTAGTATGCAGTATGTAGTATGCAGTATGCAGTATGTAGTATGTAGTATGTAGTATGCAGTATGTAGTATGTAGTATGCAGTATGTAGTATGTAGTATGTAGTATGCAGTATGCAGTATGTAGTATGTAGAATGTAGTATGTAGTATGTAGTATGCAGTATGTAGTATGCAGTATGCAGTATGTAGTATTTAGTAGGCAGTATGTAGTATGCAGTATGCAGTATGCAGTATGTAGAATGTAGAATGTAGTATGTAGTATGCAGTATGTAGAATGTAGAATGTAGTATGTAGTATGTAGTATGCAGTATGTAGAATGTAGAATGTAGTATGTAGTATGCAGTATGTAGTATGCAGTATGTAGTATGCAGTATGTAGTATGCAGTATGTAGTATGCAGTATGCAGTATGTAGTATGCAGTATGCAGTATGTAGTATGCAGTATGTAGTATGCAGTATGTAGTATGCAGTATGTAGTATTTAGTAGGCAGTATGTAGTATGCAGTATGCAGTATGCAGTATGTAGTATGTAGTATGCAGTATGTAGTATGTAGTATGCAGTATGTAGTATGCAGTATGTAGTATGCAGTATGCAGTATGCAGTATGTAGTATGCAGTATGTAGTATGTAGTATGCAGTATGTAGTATGTAGTATGCAGTATGCAGTATGTAGTATGCAGTATGTAGTATGTAGTATGCAGTATGCAGTATGTAGTATGTAGTATGCAGTATGTAGTATGTAGTATACAGTATGCAGTATGTAGTATGCAGTATGTAGTATGCAGTATGTAGTATGCAGTATGTAGTATGCAGTATGCAGTATGTAGTTTGTGGTTTTGAACACAGCCCTGGTTTAGAGGGAACCAAACACTAAGTCAGACCTCATCTTCCCAGTGAAGTTTAAGATCTGACTTACCGCTGAAAGGAATAAACCTTGAAAGCAAACAGAAAGTCCCGTTGTGGAAGCGGGAGGAAAAGCAGCGTGGCATTTTGTTCCACTCACAAGGCTTTTACCTCCTTTGTTCACAAAGCAAGATGACAGCTTTAATGTCGGACCTTCTGTTCTTCCAGTATTCCGCGGCTGATTTTAAAGTGGAACCAATACTTTGGTCACGGCGAATGACTAAAATTTTGTAAAGGTTGGCTTTCATGCTCAAAGCTGTTGCCTCTAAGCCCAGAGCAAAGGAACCAGTGATTTCTCATGCTCCCGGAGAACCTCCCTGTTCCCGGCACACACACACACACACACACACACACGATGGCCTCCATCATTAAAATGCGCATGGGACACTATTCGTTCCAGTCAGCATATGACCTCATTAAAATGAGCGGGCACTGAAAGCTGCAGTAGATTGTGAGGTGGCAGTATTTTTGTTTCATCTATGCCAGTTGCTCTTCTATTTTTACCTCAGTGGCGCACGCATATATGCAAAGACATGCACAGACTCGTGTACGGATGAATGCACGGACATGTAAGGAAAGAAAGTTCGGGATAAGCAGATCGATAGAAGAAATTTGCACTGTGTGTCCAGAAATGGATAAAAAGAATAGAGAGGAAGCGCAACGGATAACACTCTATATCATGTCGGATCCAGTTTGCTGTCAGTGCTTTGTTCCTGTGGGGAGCAATTTGCTTGTTTTCCTCCAGGCCCCAGCAGCGGTGGCATAGCCGACACCTCTGCTACCCCCCAAACTGAAGAGGCCTCTGCTGGGGAAATCACCTCTTGGTTTGCCCTCTCTACTCTTAGATCCTTCATCTCCTGCGTGGTAACCTCTGAAAGCACCTGCCGTGCAGCCATTACCGAGGCGCTAGGGTTTTAAGCAGGGGAAGATGGATCTGGAGCCTGTCCCCAGCCAAAGCTCCACACATCCCTCCTCTGTATTCCACACCATTAGTTGTCTAGCTGCCCGCCTCGCCATCCTGCCTTCTCTTTCTCCCTCACTGCTTTCTTCCTGCTTTTGTTTTTGTTAGCCACTACAGTACATGGCTGTAAAAAGATATAAATATCTGGAGGCTGGAGCCACATCCAATAAAGCAAACTGATGTGAAAGGCTGTGACAGCCGATCACACTATTTGAGGTGTGTGAAGGCAATTTATTCGCTCAGTTATGGTTGGTAAGGCCTCAGAGCGGTCTAGTGGAAACAGAAGATAAATTGACAAAAGGCATCGCGTTAGAGGAAATGGTTATCATTTCGTAGATTTGAATGGTCGTCCCTTGACCGAACCCATATTTTCAACAAGTTACGATGTATGACCGCAGTACTCTGAGCGGGTGTTATTGTTGTTCACCTGCTCGGTGGTAGTCGGTGCCAAATGAGTGCGAAACTCTCTCAAACTGACTTCTGACATTGGCTAAAGCTATGTAGTTGCTAATATTATCAGACGGACTGCTAACGCATAAACAAACTGCTAATTGTGTGAAACCTGAATGAAATGAGCATTTTGCCACGTGCTTTGATGTGCCATGTGGAGCTTTGTTTGTTGCACTCAGCGGGTGGTCCGAAACGAGCCTGAAAGGGAGCCGTTGCTCCACATCCACATCATAACTTGAAACCTCTCCGTCTTTTATCTCCTGGCCCCCACAAAACAGACGCTCTCTGTGTGTGCTCAAAGTGCAAAACATCAAAACACGTGTCTAAAGGCCGACTTCGGCGGAGTTCTTCTCAGGAATCTTTAAAAAACTCAAATGACTGAGAATTGCATGCTGCGGTTGTGCTTTTCACATATTTCTCAGTCACCACACAGAGAAGCTGCAGGTTGTGGATAACAATAGCGAATGTCAACACATTCATCATCGAGGCTTGAAGACACCTGGGTTTATTAATTTGTTTGGGGGTGGATACATGGTTTCTCAGACTGTGAAATGGCTAGCACTGAGCCTATAAATGAGTGACTGGCATCAGTGTTTCAATTGCTCATATCTCAATCCACACTGGCTTCTTTCCAACCTCACACGACAGGTTATGTCTCTGCTGGACACTGTTAGAATTTAAATTATTCATAAGCAGACCTTTGGGGATTATAATTGCCAAGATCATTCGGGTGCTCACACAGAGAGCAAATCAATAAAACTAGATAACCAATCATGCAAAAAAGATCTGCGGTTTGTCTTGCAGACTTCTGCTGATTGAGCTTTGCTCGTATGCTGCTGTTAATCGCAAATTAAAGATCTATTTCCTTCTTTGTGCAGGTCTTTCCTGGTAAATCGGCAGGCAAAACTTTGACTCCCTGGTGGCATCAATCACTGAATTCCAAAAAAAAATATTTTACAGAGTTTGCACCATATG
The DNA here is from genome assembly GCF_027942865.1 of Odontesthes bonariensis. NCBI lineage: Eukaryota > Metazoa > Chordata > Actinopteri > Atheriniformes > Atherinopsidae > Odontesthes > Odontesthes bonariensis. Next base: position 4,947,468 of record NC_134513.1, read on the forward strand.
AAAGATGCCCTTGACTCTCAGAAATAGGGCTACAGTACGAGTCCTTTTTTGTCCCCTGAGGTACAATCTATACTAATGTACCCCCTAGGGTTAATTATTGGACCTAAAGGTACATATATGTACCTTTTTGAGGGTCCAAAAGGTACATATAAGTACTCAAGTGTTTTTTTCTACATGCTGGGGTCTGTGTTAGGCCACCAGAGGTACAAGATTGGTCTCTGTAAGGTACAAACCATGAGGGTACAAAACTATGCCGTCTGAGGGTACTGCCCCAGTGACAAGCCATCATACCCCTAAAGGTGCAATCTGTACTTTATTTTCTGAGAGTGTTCACACCGACCCAACAAAGTTGTAAGCTAAATGTCATAAAAGCGTGTGCTTTCAGATTGAATGTCGGCGTCTTGGAATCATTTTAATGATCACTAGTGTCTGAAGCAGTGTCCACACAGGTCAATGTGGCTCTGGGGCTTCTTCCACTGCAACAATTTCAACCCATTCCGCTTAGAAACACAACAGCGAGCCTTGAAAAGGAAAGATTTTGAACCCCACAAGTAAGCCAAAAATCTTTAAAAAGTTGTATCCTCCTTTAGCTGAGTGGAAAAAGGTTTAAATGTGACTTTACGTACAGACCCGCTGATCGGCCTCAAAGCTGCAGACAAAAACACTAATGAAGAAAGTCAGGGGGACGCTGTAAGCACAGCAGTGTTAATTAACCTGACAGACACCTTCCAGTGTGTCTCACAGGCGGATTCAAGGCAAGGCCCTCTGATCTGAGGTGTGTTGCTCTCCTCTTTCTCATTTTGTGGTCCGACGGTCCAAAGCACCCCCACCCTTCCCTTTGTCATCCCCTCACGTTCTCTAAATATTGCTTCTGCCTCTGTGTCCTGTACTATTCCATTCATCTGTCACTCAGCAAAGCCCCACTTTCTTTCTGTGTCACCCACACACACCGTTCCATTTGAGAGGACACCGCTCAGTCCCAATCCCAGCAGCGCTGCCCCCAAAAAGAAGCCGTCCTCCGTCGGAGTCACGGAAGATGCGAGAGATGCGCGGGCGACGCTCAAAACACTGGGAAAAAAATCAAAGTCTTACCGAGTATATTTGTCTCATTTCTAGTCAAAATATCTCATTACACTTAATAGAAGACACAACTGCCTAACAAGCACAATTTCAGCCAAATGCAAGTTTAAGACGAGACTGAGAGAAATCAATTAGATTCATAAAGTTATATTTACACTGGAAAAACAAGATGTTTTCAAGCCTTTGTCATTTAAGATATTCCAGATGTATTGTATTAAAACAAGTCCCTATATCTGGCTGAAATAGTACTTGTTAGGCAGTTGTGTCTTATATTAAGTGTAATGAGATACTCAATGAGACAAATATACTTGGTAAGATTTAGATTTTTTCCAGTGTAGAGACTTGTTTAAAGACAATACATCTGGAATAAAAATATGAAAAAGTCTTGAAAACAAATTGTTTTGAGTCACATATCATATGAAACAAGCTTTTTCTGACATTTGAAGAGGTTTTTAAGCTAATTTCAAGATCACTTTATCTCAAAAGTCCCAAATATCACATTTTATTTCAAGAAATCTTAACAAGCCGATTTTCACTAGTTCCATTGGCAGATTTTTTTTGCTTATTTCAAGCAAAAACGTCTCACATTTGTTGTTTTTTTTTACTTATTTTTGGAGGGGCATTTTTTCCAGTGAAGTGACAAAAAGCAGCAGATGAAACATCAGCACTTTGGGCCACGCCGGAGCCATTTCTGAGCACACCAGAGGAAAACCTACAGCTAAACAACATGGAAGGACTGTAAAGAGAAGCTGTCGACACCTTAATTCAACATGATTTATGCACACGTTTCCCAGAACATGCAAGGGACACTGAATATTCAGTTTGAAATCAACATCTGTTCCCTAAATTTTTTACTGTGCATATTGTGAGAATCTCCCCCTAACACAGTATCACTGAGGAAAAGCTCACTTCAGCTTTGGTATCAAATTCCTCTTGGGGCATGGGGGCAATGAGCGAGTAGTAATTGGGTTTGATTTAATGCAATAATGTATCCAACACAGCTGTCGTGTTAAACAAGCTTGAGCATACAAGTGCTATCTAGTTACCTCTGGCGAGAATGTGTGAATCTAAAATTGACTGTTTTATTTTTTCCACCCCAATTAGAAGCTCGGGAATTAATCGTTACTTTAAATTCTAATTTATGAGCCTCCAATGCATCCAGATGCGTAGAAGACGAGCCACGTTTGCAAAAGGTCACCACGAAAGCGAGCTTCCCTCCGAATACGATGAAGAGTGCTTGATGTATCTAACAAGACACTAAAAGAGTCTGAACACTATACAGATCGCTGGGGAGGATAGGGTAAATAAAACACGTCTTGTGTTTTATTTAAGATTTCAAACTGTACTCTGATTGTTCAAGTCTTTAAGAAGTTTGGTGAGCTCATTTGGGAATTCTGGCAACAATTCCCTCTCCTTTATGTAGGGCATCCCCTTGATTAATTGTTTAATCGTTTACAAGAAAATTCAACATTTTATATCTAAAAGAAAAAAAAAAAACACAGCACACAGGAGATTTATGATTAGAGCAAATATGGAGCAGATTGTCAGCCGGAATCACATCATCCTTGGTCATCCAGAACCATTAAGAAGTCAAAACCCATCTGTGTGTCTCCCCTGTGAGCTGCCATGTTAAAGAATACATGTCTTCTACGCTGAGCGCTGCCGTGTTGACACAGATGCTGGCATCAGATGGAGGAAAAAAAGGAGAAAAGTGAAAGCACCCAGCTAAGCAAACCTCTTTCATCTTACTTGACTTTATATTTTCTCTTAGATACATAGAAAGCAAAAAATAGACACAAACACAAAAGTCTGTTGCGCAGTTTCATACCTGCTCAACCTTGTAAATCAATTCACGAAACGGAATTTAATTTTCATATTTCTCGCTTCGGTCAGGTGCCCCAAAGCACAAACAGTTCCAATCTCACTCACAAAACAGGTGCATAAATCATGAAGTGACCTTTTTGTGTTGGACCATGAGGGAGACATGCAGTACAGCAGCCATGTCCCGTGGCGTAACTTTGCAGCGTGTCTGTACAAACGCTTGTTTGTGTGAACCGGAGCGCGGGGTGCATTTGTAAAGTCTCTGCATGAAAGATCTGAGAAGCAACGAAGCAAGAAGGTTTTTAATGATGGATAAAATATGGAATTCTTTCAGGCTACCACATCTTTTAAAATGCTGCTTCGCTCAAAGTCAACCTGATTCTAAAATTCTCCAAAAGCCCAATAGCTCAGGGTTTAATTTAGGCTGTAAAAACACATAGAAAGTCTTCTTATTCAGTGTTTTATGGCCTCCATTAAGTACTGCAGCAGTGGCTGCTGTTGGCTAGCCTCACGAACTCCTCTCACTTGTGGCTCATTTTTCACTTGAACTCCTGCCCGACGAGTATTTGCCACCAAAACATAACAGTGACTTTTAGCCGCAGAGGCAACTGCCATCAAAATTACAAATGATAGCTACATTTAGTATGTGTATCAAATGCATTCATTCATATTCTGCATGTTTTCTTATCATCTGATGTAGGAATTAGACCCACTTTACTCCTTTAATCATTGTTGCCTTTTGTTTTTATTTTAACTTGCAATAACATCTAAAGTCCAATCATGACAGTATCCTGAACAGTACTGTAGTCTTCAGTAAAGTAGTACTGTAGTCTTCAGTAAAGTTTAACTTCATATATATATATATATATATATATATAGAAGCCCAGAGCGGCCGTAGTACGTATAAACCTTTTTTGGATGGTTTTCTTGAGATAACGAGTTAATTTACCGATGGTTTTCAAGGCCACTTTTTCTCCCCAGTCCCCAGAAAAAGTGGCCTCGAAAACCATCGGTAAATTCACTCGTTATCTTGAGAAAACCATCAAAAAAAGTTTATACGTACCATGGCCGCTCTGGGCTTCCGTATAAATATATATATATATATATATGTAAGCGCAGCTTATCTTGTTCATATTTTGTGTTGGATATTGTGAGCCGTGTCTTAATAATAATAATCAAGAAATAAACAGACTCTTGGGAGACGCAAGGAAGAAATCCAGGATGTATTTAAGTGGCGTGTGTGGCCCGTGTGAGCCTTTTGAAACCAGGCGGCCATTTTAGGTGAGTTGGCCTGTATGGCTTTTTTTTTGCTGGCATTTTTAGTGACTGTAGGACTGTTTAGGTGAGTTTATCTGCTGAATCTGCTGGTGTGTCTTGTCCTGCCTCCACCTCTGGCACCCTCTATACTTTCATCACCCCCTACCCGAACCAGGGTTTGTATCCCTGCCCCGTTATGACTGGTGTAAAGTTGGTGAGAGGCTGGGGTAGCTTGTGGTTGTGGAAAACAAAATTGGTTGTTGTGGTGTGAGGAGCAGTGTTGGCTGGCTTTAGGGGGGTGACTTTGGGACGCCAGTGATCACCGTCTAGCCTCCTGGAGGTGTCGTGGGCCCAACTAGACGGAACACTGATGAAAGGAGGTTCCCACCTGATGACCCCAATGACATGTTGGTCAGCACTGCTCACTGATCTATATTATAGGGACAATGGGGATCAGGAGGTTATTTATTAGGTACTGAGCCAGTATTTGAAGGTTAATTGGAATTATTCACAGAGTCTGGTGTTTTCTTGTGTTTACGTTGAATGCTGCGGCCCTTGGTTGGTTGGTTGGTTGGTTGTTCATGAACTGTGCCTCTAGCCTTTGTGTTGTTTGTATTTTATTTTGAAAATAAAATCCAAATTCAAGTAGAATAATAGGGTCAACAGAGTCTAATCTGTTCAAAGAATGAAAACAAATCTTTATATTCAAATGATGCACATTCACTCATTGACATGTATAGTTCTGTCTCTCCAATTCATGATGATGACTCACAATGTCAACAGTTAAACTAACTTCTAGATAGCATATTTACACTTAAACTTCTGCACTTTTCCCTCAGGAAGCGCTGTGTTTACCCCCTCCCCCACACCCCAAGTCCTTTTCACACTGACGCAGATTCACAACTCTCTTCATCATCTGTCCAATCACTTCATTAAAAGCCTTTGAAAAATCAAGAGTTGAAGACAATGCAGCACAATCAAAGTGACAGGTTGAAGTAAGAAGAGAGCCACGGAGCACAGACAACACAACGATGGAAGTAACTCATTCCCGCCTGCTGATTATGTAAATACCACTAGATCCAATCTCAAAACACCATTAATCATGTCCGTATGGTTCGACTGTGTGTTGTTTCAATTTCCTTGTGAGGAGCCTCATTTGAGAAGCAAAGCTAATCAATTGTGTCTCATTATCATGGCACAGATCTATGTCTGTGGCACTGTACACTGAACACATATTGACAAAAGATTGGTGCTTTAACAATTAAGGGCTTAGGGAGCACATCAGGAGTCTGGAATACCACTGTGCTTATCGACTGCATGTGTCACTGCCATAAATACTTCAGGTTTTATCAAGCAAGAGCTAATTATCGATGGGATTCAGGTTTGTTTGCGTGCTAACACGCTCAAACTGTTCAACTTTCTGCTTCAGTGAGTAAACATGGTAGCATTAGCACCAAACGGATTTGTGAGGCTGGATATCAGTAGCTCAGATCAATAGATTTTGTAATAACCCAAAGCAAGTAAAAAGGTACCGGAGCGTTAACAAGCTACAGACCAGTGTTTGATGTGTTGGGAGACAGGTAGTCGCTGATTTCTACCACACAGGGGATGTTAGATACCTCATATGCACTTTCTTACATTGTTTAGGGCTCCAGCTTGAAAGTTAGCTGCCAAATACGCTTATAGTTGTACACAGGATTGGAATCTGTTGACCCAATAACTGAGCTTGATGTTGCTTGTCATTTTGAAATTAAAGAAACATAATTTCCCCCGAACACAATCCTCCAAAAGCTCACTTTTGTATACTTGTATGTTCGAGACATAAATCACCAAAGCAATGACTTAAACTGGCTGCTTAAATTAGTCAAGGAACAGCATGTTGCACCAATACTAATGAGACTTTCACCTCTTGCTTTTGCTTGATTTTAATTATAAATTGCTGTGCAGCATGCTTTTAATCACGGTTTCAATGGAAAGCACAAATGAATTGTGTACATCTTGCAGCTTTTGCCCCTTTGAAACAATCCTGGGAACTGGAATAATAAAGAATCAATGGAGCAACATATTGGATGTAGATGTTCATCAATATTGTAACCAAGGAACAGGCTGACTGCTTATGAATTCATGTCACAGCAAAAGAAAGCCATTTTCTTTTTGCATTTGTGTGTGTACAAGTATGCGGGTGTGCAAAAATCTATCACAGCTCCAATCAAAAGGCTTATTTTATGGGATGAATTACAATCTTTTTAGTGCATTTGGGAGACTTTTGATTATAAGGAAAAAAATGTTGGAAGCTTTGGAAAAATATACTGGCTTTAAAAAGAGTCCAAAAGACTGCAGTGCACAGGAAAAAAATCAAAGTCTTACCAAGTATATTTGTCTAATTTCTAGTCCAAATATCTCATTACACTTAATATAAGACACAACTGCCTAACAAGTACTATTTCAGCCAGATATAGGGACTTGTTTTAATACAATACATCTTGAATATCTTGTCTTGAAAACAAATTGTTTTGAGTCACATATCACATGAAACAAGCTTTTTTTTTACATTTGAAGAGGTTTTTAAGCTAATATCAAGATCACTTTTATCTCAAAAGTCCTAAATATCACATCTTATTTCAAGAAATCTTGACAAGCTGATTTTCTCTAGTTCCATTGGCAGATTTTGTTTTGCTTATTTCAAGCAAAAACGTCTTTTATTTGCTGTTTTTTTTTACTTATTTTTGGAGGGGCATTTTTTCCAGTGTGGTGGCTAAGTGAGTTTAGCTCCAGTCGCTTTCTGCCCAGCATCTCCTGTAAGGACAGGCAGTCCCATGTTTGAATTAACATGATATCCCCTTTGGATTGCCTTCTATGAAAATTACATGAGAGGCAAAGATGAGGAGACACACTAATTTAAAAGCCAAGTGGAAAAAAGCAATTGGTGACACTGATGGAAGAAGCTGGAGCGGAGGGCAGAGAACAGACTACAGGAGAAGGCTTCCTTTGAAAAACATGCAGCTTGTGGGAGGAGATACATCTTTGTAGTGTGTATTCATATTTAAACTTGTGTATAAACAGGAAAGGCCTGTGCTTATCAAGGTGAGCTGCCCCCTGCTCCACGTTTCTCCGCTCATACAGACCGTGACAGATCACATTAGTGGATGTCTGCTGCCTTTCATTTCACACTAGAAACTGTGCAGCGATTGGATTTTGTGCAATTTAGAGTCAGGATGTGGTCAGACGGCGAGACAGTAGGAAAGTGTGAAACAGCGCAGTTCGTACTGCATGAATATGTGATCTGACAGGCGGAAAGGAAGAAATGTTCTTGTGTTTCTATGTGTGAGACGGGGTGCACGCTTTTAGGATGCAACTGTGCATGCACTTAACTCATAGGCATATTATCATAGTCCTGCTGGTGACAAGGTGTTTGTTGCCCACAGCTGCAGGAGCGTGCGGCATGATGGGAGCTGGATGACAAACGGTGGGCAACCAAGTGTCAGCAGTCAGTCATATCAGCGTGCAGGCAAAAGCTACGGTCCAATCCGATTCCTCCGAGCAGGGGGGGAACATTTACTTTCACAGCATCCCAACCAGCCCTACAGGAACCTGTCGGCAAAGGTTTTGGGAGCGCGGTGATACAAATGGTTGAGCCGCCAGCAGGAAAACTGTCAGTCATGCTTAAGAGCCGCTTTCACACATGTGACGAGCTCCGTTTGAATTGCTGTGGACATTCCGCTGCAGTGATATGATGACATATGACATCCTCGAGATAAAATGATGGGCTTCATTGGTACCACCAGAAAATAAGCGACACCACACAAATTACACGGTGGGAAAATACTACACCCGAGGTGCAAGTGGGACACACATGTGGGAGAGACTCAAACCGAACATGGATCCTGGGTACGATGCAAACTTCATTTATGTGTTTATCCATTTATTTCATTATCTTTTAGATACATGCATGCATGCATGTTGGAATAAATCTAATTGTGGCGACTCCTGTGGTTGCTGGGAGAATATACGACTTGATTTTTGACCTCCGCAAGGATTTTCGTTATTTACTTTTAATTTTTTGGGCTTAAAGGGATATACCACCCCCAGGCCAAATTAAGTGTATCCCCGCATTCCCGAGACATAAATAAGTGTGTGGGAGCGTTTTCCTGGCGACCCAGGCATTGTCCAAATCTCACAGCACTGACCACTGCTTGGTTGCGCGTAATACATACATGCTAGCGTCGCCAATCGAAATATTTCGCCCAACGTGAATTAATTTACTTGATTTACCTTCTAATTACTGTGTGAGTGGTGTACTTTCACATCGAGTGCAAATGACTGTGTAAATAAACACAGAAGGTTTGGTTTTGCTCATGTCGGTTTGGGAACTAGTTTCCAGTGCGGAAAACACAGCCGAAGCACACTCCCCTGGCTGCTTCACGCTGGTCTGTTTGAGGGGGGGGGGGGGGGGGGATTCCCAAAGACGTAGCGGGGAGTGTGCTTCGGCTGTGTTTTCCGCACTGGAAACTAGTTCCCAAACCGACATGAGCAAACCAAACCTTCCGTGTAGATTTACACAGTCATTGCACTTGATGTGAAAGTACACCACTCACACAGTAATTAGAAGGTAAATCAAGTAAATTAATTCACATTGGGCGAAATATTTCGAGTGGCGACGCTGGCGACGCTAGCATGTATGTATTACGCGCAACCAAGCAGTGGTCAGTGCTGTGAGACTCGGACAATGCCTGGGTCGCCAGGAAAACGCTCCCACACACTTATTTATGTCTCGGGAATGTGGGGATACACTTAATTTGGCCTGGGGGTGGCATATCCCTTTAATTGCGAGTTTTATGTCTCATTTAACATGGTGTAATTGCCTAATTATGGTCCCATTTAGAGAAAAACGTTGATAAAGGTGGTTTTCATGTTACTTTGTGATTGAAGAGCAGCTCCATCGTGTAACTTCCTGTTTCCAACTTGGCAAAACGCTGAACTCGACCCTGAGAACGCAGTGAGTGATGTCATGCAGTCTGCTCTGCAGCGGTTAGTGTCCACTAAATGTCCTGGACATTTTGAATGGGCCGTACTGATTGGATAATGAAGTACAGGTGATCGTGATCTTCCTGCCATCTGTGGTCGCAGCTGTCGAGCGGTTAAATTCTGCACTTTATTATGCTGTTACTACCTATGAGCAGGGGCCAAGTTACTGTACTATTGACATGAAATGTCTCACGAGTCCCATTTTCCTCCGAGTACGGATTAAGATTATTCCTGGAACTGTTCTGAAATGCTTATCCGGATCGGAGATTTTGTTCCTCTCTCTTTTTTTAAAAGGGCTTTTTAAAATCAAAATGTAATACCGACATATTTTTAGTGCGTGCTTTATTAAGTCACGTAAACCAGACAAAAAGATGAAAGCCAGCAACCATATCAGCTGTCCAACACGCTGTAAAGGTTGTGGTCTGCATGTTTGCTGATGTGCTTGTAATCCCGTTTCATGCTTTCCTGAAAAAGAGTCACTCCGCCATCCTGAGGCACGACAATCCCACCTACAGGAGTATAACACAACCCCCACAACAGCAGCATGACTGATGCATTCATGCATTCTCTCATCATATTTACCCCTCAGTATCCTCGGTGCAGAGTACTCCACATTTTACAGAGAGTGCTTCAAAAACCATCAACAACACTGGTGCAATATTTGAAGTGTGTGGGCAGCTCAACTGCTGCACTAACATTTTTCTTCATATGGCAGCGTGATGACAAACCTCCATCCAGGATGTGAGGAAATGACAATAATCTAGTTTCGGGAGTGTGTGGCACGGTTTTGGACAATCAACTTACTTCTTCCTCTGTGGGCTTAAATACTCGAGAGGAGCGAGCAGGGAGGAGTTCACTGACACCCACACCTTCCCATCGGGCTGAAATCACGAGATAAATGGCCACCTGGTAGTCATCCCTTAGCTCATGATGAGTGGGGCTTTCAGCACCACTTGATAGCCCCAAAATGTACAGCGGAGAGGTTAGCCTTCAGAAAGAGGCGCAGTGATTGAGGAGATATCAACGCCAGTTTGAGGTGACGTTCTTTCTTACTGTGCATGATGCACGCTGTTACTCAGGAAGAGAGAAAGATGGAAAATAAATAAATAAATAAATAAATCAGGAGATGGATGTCGGGTGAGATAAAGAAGGAGAGAGAAAAAGAAAGCCGTACTGCTGCAAATTGTCCTCTGGCCAGCCCTGACAAAAATAGATGATTTTTATTAAGAGCCTTGGCTTTGTATCTTCCATCTCATATATCTCTCCTAACAGAGGAAGGCCATCTTTGTACCGGTCATAAAAAAAGAGTGTCTCACTCCTCTTATTTTGAGAGTAGAGAGTGGAGAGTGGGGGGGGGGGAGGTTGTTCTGTCTGTGGTTCTAAATGGCGAGGGAAAAAAATAGAAAACATCAAGCCTTTTTGTTGCCTTAGAAAGATAAAAGGTCGACGATTACTCGCCGAGGTATACAGATAAAGAACTAGAACACAAATAATTACAGAAATGCTGCAGCTTATCTCTGCTATTTTCCTCAAATTATCGAGCGCATGTGTGGTGAATGTTTTTCCTGTGGCAGCCGCTGACTGACATGTGGGAGCGAGCATCACGAGGAGGAAAAACTGTCGACTCGGTGCCCTATGGACACAAAGACCGTTTCTCTTTTCCTTTCCATCCAAACAAAAATTGATCGGGTACATCTGTCCCCTTCAGGAGGAACCCATTATTTTTATGATAGTTATCAGATCTCAGTCTTTCAGCTCCTGCCAACTCTGGATTGTATTTGTCCCACCTTGTACAAAAGAGGATGGTCTGGTTATCATCAGCCAACTCTGTCAGGAGTCTAGATTATGATGATGATGCTGATGACAGGAGACTAAACTGGCATGGACACAAACTTCTGTAACCTCAGGCCTCCGTGCGTTCCATCGTGGTTCAGCAACTAAAGAAATATATATGGTGTGCTAAGAACTGAAAGGCAGGGGTTAAAAACTGTCTCCTCGTGATGGTTAAATGCATTTGGAATTGACGTAATATAAAAAAAAAAAACTATATTTAGTGGCAGCCCACACAAATGTCACACTGATCAAATCAAATCACTGACACTGTCAGTACCACAGCTCAAGAGTTACAGTAATGTAATGCATTAGATATTTACTGTCATGATGGAAAAATACGTCTTTTTTCGTGTGCGTTGACAGGTTTTCATTGAATGTGTGCAGTTTAAAAAGGAAACCAAACAACGTCAGTGACGGGAAAAGAGGAACATGCATCCTCTACACCAGAGATACTCATTGCGCGGCTCCTCAAGCTCTAATTGGCGGCTCGCACTCGCATAGTAGCTTATAACAATATGGTAACAATAACAATACATTTTTTCAAATAACACACATACTGCACAGTATTAAGTATTTTAATTAAGTTTGCGTTTTTGTAGTATTAAGTATTTTTATTAAGTATTAATTAAGGCTTAATGGTGTTTCCTAAAGGGGGAACTGTTAAACCTGGCAACACAGCCCGCTTAAACCACCTCACACCTGACCGCAGTGCACGCTAGCTCCTTTAGCCAGCGCGAGATGCAGGCACAATGGATCGGTTTTTAATTAAAGGGCAAAAACCAGCACAAAAACCATGCTCATCCTGAATGTCTCACTATGATTACAACAACAAACTACAAATACAACATGAAGAAAGTCAAGGACATGCATGCCAGCTTCCACTCATCCCAGTATTAAGGTAAATGTGGTCTGAAATGAAAATGTATTGGCTGTGTTGTTTCTTTTTTTGTGGGATGTTTTATATGTAGAAATGCATATTTGCAAAAAGGGACTTTAGTATGTTGTCGTAAAAGTGGCTCTTCCCTTGATTTTGCTGCCAATGTGGCTCTTGTGAAGAAAATAGTGAGTATCACTGTTCTAAACAATCATAAACTACCTCGTTCAGTCTTGCCGAGAGACAAAACTTGTGCAGAGTTCACCATTTTCTTATCTTCCAGTGGAGAATCTAAGCTCTGGGTGGCTGTGATCCCTTACCCCCACCCGCTACATCTCCCCACTATCAGGGGAGTCTTCGGGCTCAGCTTCCCTTTGTGCTGCATGCTCTTCCGTGTCCCTGTGTCGGTCCACATAAACCGCCATCGAACAAGATAGCCTACTGCTGCGCTCAGTGGAAGTCCTGTGGGACTGCCATCAGAGAAGGAACAAGGGACAGGTTGGGTCTTGCTTTTGATCAATACTGTGCTCTCTCCCCTGCTGCTCTGTCACTCACCTTCATTTCGGAGAAAACAACAGAACAGATAGCAGAGCCTGGATTTGTTGCGTCCAATGATGGATGATGGGCGATAGCGTCGCCTTGGTAACTGTTCTGTCGTGTGCAAAGACCATAAGGGTTTCCGGTATGAGCCATTCTGACTGTAAGCCTGAATGTCTAGTCTTTTATTGGCAGACAGAAAACCACAGAAAATATTCTCCAGCTGCTCAAAAGGGAAATCAGTTACATTCTGAAGCCATGTACAATGTATACTGTCAACACATGACCTCATCTTTGGTCATTTGTTGAGGTCATGAAGGTCCTTTGTTCCCACAGCCATAAGGCTTTTTAACAGTGACTGCTGAGTTCTTCTCATATTGATTGATTGATTTTTTTCTTTTATTTATTTATTTTCTTTTATTTGTTTGTTTTTATTTATTTATTATTATTTTTTAATTTAATCATTTATTATTATTATTATTATTATTATTATTATTATTATTTAGTAGTAGTATTTTTTATCAGAATTGGTATTATTATTGTTGTTGTTAATATACAATCATTGTAAATATTAATAATTTTTTGAGCTACTTGACTAATTTGAATTTCCCCCATTGGGGGATGAATAAAGTATTTTTCTATTCTATTTCTATTCTATCTGCAAATAAAAAAGCTAAATCAATGAGAAGGTGATGCTTTAGTGCACAGTGATACACATTTTATGCTGTTTCCAACCTTGACTTACAAAAAAAAAGATTGAATAAATAAATAATCTCATATACTGTAGGTATATATATATATATTTCAAAAGGGCTGCCAAAAAGGTAAATATTTAGGTAACAAGAGTCTATTCTGGCCATGTGAGCAACAGAGGAAACACACACTGTGGATATTAAAGCAGAGATATAAAATGACCTCCTGTATGCCGCTCTGGCTTTCTTTGTTCTAGAGTCTGCTGGGCGAATATAAAGACTGCACATGCACAAGACAAAACGTCAAACAACCATACATCTACAGCAAATCAAAACGGACGAGCCAAAGCAGAACATTTAGGCTCCCGTGGCTCTCCCTGCCTCTGAGAAATCAGTCACCGCCAACTACGGTAACACTTGAGGGACTGCCTGCTGTCAGTTTGAGATGAGCACTCAAGAGTTTCTACCGCAGGTTCTGTGTGTTCTGGCCCGCTGTAAGCAAAACGAGCTTTTAGCTGCCAGCCAATCAGGCAGAAACATGAAGAGCAGAATAGCCTGTTAGGAACTGACAAAAAAAAGAAAAGAAAAGAAAGGAAAACTCAGCCCCCTGAGCAGGAGGGCTCCAAGATGGAAAATCTGGAAAGAACGCTGAACGTGTCCTCAAAGATGTGTGAATCATGGTCTTCTTGTAGTCTTTGTGTTGAACCAGGAAATTAAGATGAATGGCATCGTTGTATGGTGAGCAGCTTCTTTAATAACTCACGTGGCCATAAATGATTCATGGTGTCCACATCTAAAGGAGCAGCATTTCCAGCCAGCTTTGAGGTGAATGATGTAAACCAAGCTAACGAGTTACAATAAAACTAAACCCAAATTCATCTGGTGATGGCGAGTGAGAATAGCATAAGTGATCCAAATATGTGAGTTGTTGCCAGATGGCATAGAGCTATCTGGAGTCTTTACTGCATCTTTTATGGAAAATGTTGAGTTATGAAGTTACGAGTAAAACCAGGTTAAAAAAAAAACAAATAGACTGCTTTTCTCTACAAGAGTCACGAATGCTGACGTCATACCTAAAATCCCCTCAGAGTTGCCAGCTTCAGGCACTGCCAATGCATGGCAACTTGCCTTTGCGACAAACTCAAAGTCAGTTCTGCTTAGAGATTGGAGCAATTTCATCGTGATTAGGAAATCAGTCATGCAAGAATCGAGCTACTTTGCATGTTAAAGAGGAGTACGTGACTGTGCGCCGAATTTCATGCAAATATTTTGATAAATTTCAAAGATTCACTTCAGAAACAAATCTGAAGATATGTGTCAATGCATCTGACTAAAAAGCTAAAAGAGGAAAATGTTCCATGTTAGAAGCTTTAGCTTTTAGCTTTCACCAGAAGTTGTAAATAACTGGATCTGGAGATTTTGATGTGTTCGGATGGTTTTGTTTTTCACCACATCTGGCTTGTCAGCATAGATGCAATGTGATATTATCATGGTAAAGATAAGCTTGCGTAGCACACCAGCCTGGGAAAACTCTGCCTCTTATATCTTCCGACTCCCTATTTGCTTATACTGTAAATTATATATACATATATTTAGTTGAGGATGAAACAAAGTAGAGAACATGCATTTAACATTCTTTTAGTTGATCTTTTGCATACTCTCGAACTCACATCCACTTCTAATCAGCAATCGGATGTTTATGAAATCTTAAAGCAGTGAAAAACGACTCAAACCCTGAAGGAATAAGTGAAGCATCTTAAATAACCATTGAAGAACATTCACATTCACAATCATTTCATATTTCCCAGAACTGTACTGAATGCGAGCTCAAGACAAAGTCCTCTCCGGCAATTTCATGTCTTCAATCAGGACCTTTCAAATTAATTAACTAAGATGAAAAAAAGAAACCCAAACAATGGCGACAGAGGCAGAGGCTGGAACCCCTGTTGTTTTTAATAAGAGCCAAGTTGTACAGAACTTATCCGTAATGAAGGCAAAGGAACGAGCGTCTGTTCCCTTTGTGATGTGCATGAAAACAGATTGCATACTTCCACGAACAAAAGTCTGGCTCATAATTAATGCCCCAAATGTACAACCTTCTTTTCTCCCCTTCCTCTTTCATGACGGTTGAAACGCTCAACAGAAATATTGGTAATGAGCTATAAATGGCGGATAAGACCAAAAAAAAACAAAAAAACAGTAAGTGACATGGTCAGTCAACGGCGCCAGGTAAAAGCCTCCAGGACCAATTATTGTGCCACTACCCTCACAGCGAGACACACATACAAAGGAAGCGAGGAGCACATCCTCAGAGTAGATTTGGGGGGGTTTTAGTTTCTTTGTGCCGCTGTGTGGCCAAAGTGCCAGAAGCACAGTTTCTGCAGGCACTGTGCTGTGCTCAGATCTGGTTTGAACAGGCATTACGGAGCCAAATGGCCACCCAAAATATCTTCAAACCTCCAACCGACAGTGGGCTCCATGATAAGGGTTTCAGTGCAGAGAGAATATTTATATTCCCTAATTAGGCTCCAACTGATGAATTCACATTGTGTGGATTGCTGGTAATTTCCCGCTGCGTTACAGTTCATACAGTGTTCTTCTAAAAACTCCTAATGGTGTGTTCCCTCTGAGGATTATATGACCCCCCCCCCCCCCCCCACCCCCTCCCTGTCTTCAAGGACAGCAGGGAATAAGACAAAGTGTGGCACAAAAATAAGACAGAAACAATGATGGCATGAAAAACCAAAGGGTAAAAAAAAATGGGCTCAGAGGGAGAAAAAATTAAAAACGTGGAGTTGACAGAAGTTGAAAGGAGGGATTAGAAGAGAACAGAGGAGAACAAATGAATTCCACACTGCCCATTATACCAGCTGCAATGTGGTGTAGTGCCACTAGCCAAATGCCCTATTTATTCCAGGCATAATTACACAGCTACGAGGTCCTGCTAATGCCAAGTGTGAGGTTAAGTCGATAGGTGACCCAGATTTAAAGCAGCTGTGTCCCCTAATGGCAGCTGCAGTCAAAGAGCTCTGCCTGGATTCCAATAACCCATCGCATCTGTCATAATAAAAATTTAGCTGGCAATGTGTGCTGCCCACGCTCCACCCCTCTCTCCACCTGTTATGCTCCCTTTCTTCACCCACTCTCCGACTCTCACTTTGTCCCCTACGCTCTTATGTGGACGCTGTGGTCTGGCAGTAATACTTCATGCCACTGGGCTTATATTGATTCAAGAGCAGTGTCAATTGATTGAATTACACGTTGCATATAAAATACCCCGCCAACAAATTATTATGCTGTGAGCAACATCAGCCAGTGAGACTTGGGTTATCTTGCTTAACAATCCTTTTAAGCACGAAGCTTTTAGTGCTTTTGACCACATTCCAGAAAGACTGCATCCTCGACTCTGGTCTGTTGTTCTTTCTCTCACCAACTGTTCGGTCTTTTCCCCGTCTGCCGTCCCACCAAAGGTTTTCTGTTGCTGATTATTGGTCACTGCTGCATGCAGATAAAAGACACCTAGATTCCCTAGATCTTTGGGACATACATAGATAAAAACAGAGAAAAAGATGTGCAAACCATCCAAACACGATATCTTATTTAATTTAGCTGAAATCGTTTGGACTTTGTGCACTTCTTTTGACTTTCATGCCACCGAGATGTTTTCTAAATTGGTTGGAAACTGACAGCTGAACACCTGTTAAGTCGTGTAGCGCCAACAAATCCCTTCAATGACAGAACTTCCTCACATTAATTATAACAACAGTAAAAATCAGTAACACCATTGGGTATAAAAAGAGCAACACTGGAAAAAATGCCCTTCCAAAAATAAGTAAGAAAAACAACAAATACAAGAGGTTTTTGCTTGAAATAAGCAAAAAAATCTGCCAATGGAACTAGTGAAAATCGGCTTGTCAAGATTTCTTGAAATAAAATGTGATATTTAGGACTTTTTAGTTAAAAGTGATCTTGAAATTAGCTTAAAAACCTCTTCAAATGTAAAAAAAAAAAAAGCTTGTTTCACATGATATGTGACTCAAAACAATTTGTTTTCAAGACTTTTTCATTTAACAAGATATTCCAGATGTATTGTATTAAAACAAGTCCCTATATCTGGCTGAAATGGTACTTGTTAGGCAGTTGTGTCTTATATTAAGTGTAATGAGATATTTTGACTAGAAACTGATTAACTCTAAAATGTTGAGAACCACAAATGTTTTATCATAGGATTGGAAAAGGGCTAAAGTAGATACAGCAGTAGTGTTTAATGGAGTATTATTGCATATTAGAAGGTCACAGCTAGGGGCAATTATGCAAGAAAAAGCAGGCCGAGTCTGACGCAATTGCCTTATCAACTGCAGTTGGGGCAGAGATAGTTAAGGAACTTTTGATGGCAAATATCACAAACGTTACCTGAATAGCCAAAGATGGCCCACAGTGATCTTTCTCATGCATATTTCCCAACACCGACTTCAGCCCCGAGGTGATCGCTGTGCAATCTATCAGCATGTTTCAGACAGAAGACAAAGAAATGTGACATTTGTGCTGGTGATTTTCATTTCTGCATAATGAGTTGGCCTCTCTCTTTTCATTTGAATATTCTGTGAAGGCTGTCTCTTCAGGGCTACAGAAAGGGGAGGATGAGAAATGTGCAAGAAAATAATTTGTCACTCAGCATCCCTTTGAAGCTGTCTTTTGTTCTATTATACGAATCCATTGGATTGCATCTGGATCTTTTGACTGATATTTCAACACCTCAAATTACTGACAGTTGTAATAAAACAATGATCGATAAATGAATCTCGATCTAGTTGAAATAAATTAAACTGAATTTCTACCTGACTTGCTTTGAATCAATTATATTCCCAGAGAAGCCTTTACACTGAATTAATCAAGTGTTGCGTATTTAACTGAGAATAAATGCTCAGTTTTGCTTTAAAGCTTTTTTATTTCCAGAAAATGACTATCCAGCTTTACAAATAAATAGGCTGAAATCATTTCTAATACTTAGAGATGTATTATCAAGTGAGTTAATTAAACTTTGCACATTATGAGCTATCATTGTTCCTTGTTATTTTCATATCAGCACTGGCGCTGATGCCGCACTTGGGTGCATTTGTGGTGAAAATGATGAAAACATCATTTAATAAGATGCTATATGATCTGCACAATTATTTTCTTTTTGCAGGCAAAATGTCACAAAGGTCTGTTGTGACTAATTTATGATTTTGCAGTTTTTGTACACTCCTGATAATAAAGGTCAAGCTTGTTTTCTGCACCATCCAACTCCTATAAACGGGCAGAAGTGTGCAACTGGTTGGTAGCAGGTTCAGAGGGATGGAGGATCACTCTTCATGCAGGTAACAGTGACCTAAAATTACATTCAACCTCTTGTCGTGAGTATAACCGCACATGGAGTCTAAAAATGTTAATGATTAAGCTACACTTTTAACCCTAACCAAGTGATGGCCAAGTTTTGTTGTAGTGTTTTTACCTGTAACCAAGGCAACCAGCACAAATGACTGCCATTAAGGTAAAGTACATTGTAAAAAGAGTTCATTCTCAGGTTAGAAATCTCGGGGTAATATTGGACTCAGAGCTGAACTTTAACAGCCACATTAAATCAATAACATCAGCAGCTTTTTACCATCTAAAAAACATGGCCAGAATCAAAGGAATAGTGTCTAAACCAGACTTGGAAAGACTGATCCATGTGTTTGTCTCCAGCAGGTTAGACTGCTGTAACGGCCTGCTCACTGGGCTCTAAACGGGCTGTAAGACATCTGCAGTACATCCAGAACGCTGCTGCTCGAGTCCTGACCAGAACCAGGAAATACGATCATATTAGTCCAGTGCTCAGGTCTCTGCACTGGCTTCCTGTCACTCAGAGAATAAACTTTAAAACAGCTCTGCTCGCGTACAAGTCTCTTCATGGTCCAGCACCAATGTACATCTCTGACATGCACTGGAAAAAATGCCCCTCCAAAAATAAGTAAAAAAACAACAAATACGAGACGTTTTTGCTTGAAATAAGCAAAAAAATCTGCCAATGGAACTTGTGAAAATCAGCTTGTCAACATTTCTTGAAATAAAATGTGACATTTAGGACTTTTGAGAATAAAGTGATCTTGAAATTAGCTTAAAAACTTTTTCAAATGTCAAAAAAAGCTTGTTTCATATGAAATGTGACTCAAAAAAATTTGTTTTTCAAAGATAATCAAGATGTTGTCTTCAAACAACTCCCTATATCTGGCTGAAATAGTACTTTTTAGGCAGTTGTGTCTTATATGAAGTGTAATGAGATATTTTGACAGCGTGTGTGGTTGTTTGTCTCGTTTGTCTCTGTGTGGCCCTGTGATGGACTGGCGGCCTGTCCAGGGTGTACCCTGCCTCTCGCCCATTGACCGCTGGGATAGGCTCCAGCCCCCCCGCGACCCGACCGACGGATTCAGCGGTGTAGAAAATGGATGGATGGATGAGATATTTTGACTAGAAATGAGACAAATATACTTGGTAAGACTTTGATATAATATTTAATATTTTGTCGCGCATTAACGCAGGTATTGTTTTTGTTTGTTTGTTTGGTTTTTTTTGGGGGGGGCTTTTGTGCCTTTAATGGATAGGGAAGTTGAGAGAGACAGGAAGCAGGGGGCAGAGAGAGGGGGAACGACATGCAGCACAGGGCCGTCCGATGCAGGACTTGAACCGGGGCCAGCTGCAGCGAGGACTATAGCCTCTGTACATGTGACGCCTGCTCAACCCACTATGCCACAGACCACCCCTGTTTTATTATTTATGTTATTATTGTAAAAGTCTGTTGCTCACAGGCTTTTATTTTGTAAAAGTCTGTTGCTCACAGGCTTTTATTTTGTAAAAGTCTGCTGCTGTCTGCTGTGGAACCGGAAAAGAAAGTAATCGGCGGATCCACCAAACATGGAGAAGGGTACGGAACTTTTACTCGGCCATTTTCATGTTAAAGTTCTTCCAGACGGCGGAGTCGACAGAACCAAAGTCATCTGTAAACACTGCCAAGTTGAATTGTCTTCTCAGCGTAGTAGTTCCAGTCTAAAATATCACTTAAAGGCAAAACACACAACTGATAGCAGCAAGTCATTCAAGGAAACAGACAGTGGAGCGAGGCTTCTACATAAAAACTACAGAAAGATGCTGATGTTAAAAGTGTGTTTGCACAACAAATGTTATGGCACTTTCATTCATATGGCAGCACATTTAAAATAAAACTAAATGCTAAAAGCTGTACACTACTTTTGAATTCATTTGTGGATTTTGCGTACAAATACGATTAATTAGATTAAACATTTTTATCGTTGCCCAGCCCTAGTCGTATTTAATGACTTCTTTGGTTGTGATTGGGGGACATTTAATTAGAATATCAGTGTTGTTATTACAGAATGTTCCAAAAGCTTGAAATGCAAAAATTAAAGAGTTAACTCATGTTTAATTCTTGCTTTTAAGTGATTACCATAGGAGCGTATTATTTTTACTGGCGACCAACTCAGCAGTGCCTGGCAGAGGAAACTGCCCCAGAGTGCTTTGTGAGCGTCACCGGGAGAGCTGATTTGTTAATGCTCCATCCTGCCCAGCAGCACTTAGCCCAGGTTGCCCATTAATTGTCATGGCAACTGACGCCTTTGTTCATCTCTGTCAGGCTGCGATGCAAAGTCATCTCTGGCTAATGGTGCAAATGCTGCAATGGTAAGAAAGCCCGCTGTGACTGAGGAGGGCTGACAGTAAATCTTTGGCCAAACTCTTTGCATCCTTCTGTAACTGCAATCACCGCACAGGCAGCATTTAACCTGGAAAATGAGCAACTGACGGCGGAGACCGAAGGAGCAACGTGAAGTGGATGACCCTTATTCATGAGATATTTTCTGTCTCTCACAAAATGGTGCAAGTGGAAAGCCTTTGATGCCAGCACAGCTGTTTAGTATTTAAATGTGAATCTCTGAGTCACGTGTGTATGTGAGCACATTTATTTTTCCTCAATTTGTTGTTTTTATCGACCTACAAGCAGTGCACGACTTCATGCTGAATGTGTTGCCAGATGTAGAGAAGTTGATTTAGGAATGAATATAAAAAAAAAACAAAAAAAAACGCACAAAACAACAATCTGTCTGTGAAAAGTGAGGATAATTTCTCAAGTCACTGTCAGTTCTCTTGCAGGGAAGAAATTGTTGTTTGTGCCCATTATAAAAAACTTTGGGCCCTCACTAAAGGAGTCAGGGAATCAGGGCTTGTCAAGCTTGACAGCAAATCTTTACTAAAAGCATACAGCAGGAATCCTTTTGTCCCTGGAAAAATGCTAACATTATACTGTTCGCATGAGTAATGGCGGCTGGTTTCAGGGCTCGTGCCACTCTTTGGCAACTGTTTTTAATATTAATTTAATCAAAGTTACAGCACACCTAATTGCAGCACATTGAATGATAAATAGGGCTGTGTAGTCTCTTAGAAACACAGGTTAATTGCACTGCCAGATTCAAGTGTTGACTTTGCTTTAAAGCGGGGCTTCTGCTGACTAATGCCAGCCTAAATACCTCAGGAAACATTTAGTTTACTCCCAATTAAAGCTAACCGCAACAATTCATACACTGTTGTAGTGTCAGGTTAGGATTCCTTCATATCAAAAGTTAAAAAGAAAAACACTTGCACTCAGAAGCAAGACACTTCACCCTTCTCATCTCTCTCTGTCTATTCAGCAAGTGAGGAGGGGGGGCGACAATAAATCAAATTCCCCTTTCCTGCCGTAGTGCAGCACAGGTCCAGGAGGACAGTGTTCACTTCCTTACATTAATCTTTTAATGGACTCTCTTCGCTTCTCTCTGGCAGCTGCACTTCCCCCGACAGGTCAGCAACGATTGCCGGGGTCATTAGTCCTCCGATTGGCCGAAAGATAAGATCAGCAACAATGGGGACGATGTGTGGGAGAGACAAGCGCTGAGCTGGCTACACCACCCCGGGTTAAAGGGGAGAGTCGACTTCACAAGGTCACTCCAACAGAGATGGAGAGACAACCACAGACACCAAAGCAGCGACTGGCACTTTCTGGGGTGATGTTCTGGTGTTGAAATGTAAATAAGTGGGCAATCAACACTGTATTCGTGCAGTTACATTCATCTCTGGTGTAGGAAAAGCATCAAATTAGCCAGATCGCTTCATCTCGGGTGATTTGATACTGACCACTGCTCTCATGAAATATTTAAAGCTATGAAAATAACTGGTGGGATTTCAAGCCTTTCGTTTTTTGTTTTTTTTGGTCAGACTGCTTAAGATTTTGGTCGTTTTAAAACCCGAGACAGCTGTAGCAGATCAAGGTTGACTTTGAAAAATAGGAACGAGTTCTGTGATCACAGTGCATAAGATTGGAAAGAGTCAGATATTCTCCTAATGAGCCCAGAGGAGGAGATTTCTTTAGACAAAAGGACGAGACCAGAGGAAGGAGCTTTCTGTCCGTCTTCTGATGCAGTTTTCATTTACAAGATCAAATTAAGGACACGCAGAAAAGTCCTTTTAGTACAGCTGAGCTGGGATTGATAGGTTGATAGTGGGCAAATGCATTTCTTAATCTACACCGGGTTGTAAGGGTAAATGGGTAAATGTGGCCCAATACTCACAACAAGTCCCGTGAGAGATTATAACAATTGCCATTTCAGAAATGAATTCAGTGACCTACAGTAATGTGAAATTCATTTGCACAGCATTTGCCTGGAGGCGCTGGTGCGCGCGCGCCTGTGTGTGTTGTCACCACTAAAGCAGTTGGAATAAATGCATTAAGAGCTCGACAAAGGGACACATGACAGCCAAAGAGAATGTCAGGATGATATTTGGCTCTGATGTCAAAGACTGTCAGCAAATGAAACGGCTGAGATAACGATCCTGCTCTCATTTTCACAACGCTGCTTTTTTTTTTTTTTTTTCATTCTTTGGATAAAAGTATCATTTTGAGATACTTTTCTGTTGCCTTATACTTCCACTTTGCACGTTTTTAAGTGAACAGTTAAATCCGGTTCATGTGGTTTATTTTTAGATAGAATCAACAACACCAACAATTGGAACTGTGCAGCTCTAATTTCTTCCAAATGCTGACTGTGTCTAATCAAGGCCGGAAGGATTTTAAGCCATTTCTTGCCTCCAGGCTGGGGGAGAGGCAACATGCAACGTAACCAAACAAAGTGTTTTTACACCAGATAACGTTTATGAAGATAGATCAGAGGAAACCTATGATGTTCCTTCTTTTATTAAGTAAATATAATCAAATTAGCCTATGTTTTGCTAAACAGCCACCCCACAAAGATGCACAAATATACAAAATAAGATCTTGCAAGTCAAATTAAGTAAGGAGTGTGGGCTGTTAGCGCCAACAGCCGTCTCTCACGTTATTATTTTAGAAGAGATAGAAACACTTGGACTGATTGGTTCTAGGAATAAATGATTTCTAATTAGTCTGAGTGCTTCAGAGGGAATGTTTTCGAAGAAGAAGACTCACCAAATGGCTGCACACAAAAATAAAACAAAGCCAGAAAACAGAGATGTGTTCCGTTTCTTCGGATAGTGAGAAGCATAAAGATTAGGAAAGACGAGAGGGAAGATGGGTGGGTGATATGGTACGTGTGGCCTCCTTAAACTGCAGTATCGGTTCTTCTTGTGGTCGAATGAATAAACCATGAACTGTTGCACTTAAAAATCAAAAGCGTGGGATCCGAATGTTTGAAAATGTTAAGGTTAGAAGTTGCATCATCTGGTGATCATTCAGCTTACATGTACCAAGTGATTATCATTAGGAACAACACTGCATTGCAGTCTTCGCTGGGTTGCCGACGAACCCTAAAGTGACGTAGAGTTGTTGTAGCGTTGGAAGAAGACGGTGACTCAGCTGGAACTGCTGGAAATAAGGGGATAAACGGTTACGCTCGCCATTCCAGACCTTGCAAATGGCAGTAAGTTAACATTCACGATTGCTGGCAATCCAGGCGTTTTGGTGTCATTTCAGCTGGCCGTGCACGTTCACGTTTTGATATTCTGGTATGCAACTTCATCTGCCCCTCCAAAATAAGTAAAAAAACTACAAATAAAAGACGTTTTTGCTTGAAATAAGCAAAATAATCTGCCAATGGAACTAGTGAAAATCGGCTTGTCAAGATTTCTTGAAATAAGATGTGATATTTAGGACTTTTGAGATAAAAGTGATCTTGAAATTAGCTTAAAAACCTTTTCAAATGTAAAAAAAAAGCTTGTTTCATATGATATGTGACTCAAAACGATTAGTTTCCAAGACTTTTTCATTTAACAAGATATTCCAGATGTATTGTATTAAAACAAGTCTCTATATCTGGCTGAAATGGTACTTGTTAGGCAGTTGTGTCTTATATTAAGTATAATGAGATATTTTGACTAGAAATGAGACAAATATACTTGGTAAGACTTTGATTTTTTACAGTGCACTGCAGTCTTTTGGACTCTTTTTAAAGCCAGTATATTTTTCCAAAGCTTCCAACATTTTTTCTCCAGTGTAATATGCTTGTGGGCTAAGCACACCGCTGGCATTAGGCTTGTAGTCCTGGTCAACACAGATAAACTACAGCTTAAGGATCCTCGTGCAGTAGAACATTAACTTTCTCATGTAACTATGATGACCCAGGAATATAAAAAAAAAAAAAAAAAAGGGGAAAAGCTCCGGTGGGGCAAAAGGTTAACTGAGAAAAACTGTGACTGTGACCGTATGTAGTTCGCTGCAGTGTACGTCAAACTCACTCACTCATTCCAGACAGCATTATGTGACTGTAAATGTCACTGCTTCGAGAAATAAAATAAATAAATGTGTTCAAACTTAGCTTCATTTGGCATTTAAGCGGCCTTCAGGGAACACTTCAGCCTGGGACAAAACAACACACCACTGCAGGGTCAGACTTAAGCCCTGCAGTTGTTGTTTGGACCGGCATCAATATGCAAGGCAACTCGGGACATAAACAAGGCCAAACTGCGGCTCTGATCATGAGGGATTTCTCCCAGTTGTGCCCACTCTGATGACAAACGTTTATATGCTGGATGCAAAGTTTGCAGCTTGTGAAATAAGCTATCACTTCATACATTAAGTTAAACTCTGGTGATTAAAAGCCACTCGGACGGTGGAAAAAGCCCCGAATCAGAAAATGAAGAAATGTCTTCCCAACACAAAAACAATGATAATCTGGTCAAGAGATGTATCCATCACATAACCTTGTTTCATCATCAATCTAAATGATTTCCCTGGCTAATCTTGCAGAGCAGCTACAACATGTGTTCTTATATAAGCGTTTCATCAACCTCTGCCTGTAATGTGTACAAACTACACCCAGTGTGCCCATTGTGCATGCAGCATTTTACATAAGGATGATGAGCAACATCTGTATTATGTTCATACTTTTCATTCATGATTGACTTGTTTTATTAGCTAAGCTTCATTATTGTGGAGGTTGCATACAATTATGACTGTATGATGAACAGAATTCTATCCATTACAGAGCACAATGTCTCACAGAACAGCTTTTACTTTGAGTGTGATGACTTCGATGAAGGACAGCTAGTGCAAAATGGCACACTGGAATATAAAAGACCTCAGTAAATGATTTAAGCATTCAGTTAGTTTACTGAATGGAAAATAAAATATTTAGTCCTCATGAAAAGGAAAGGGATTGATTTGAATCATACTGACTTTGCACTTTCAGGGGAAGTTTTTTTTCTTTTTTTTTTTAAGCCTGGACCTTATTTCTGGCATAAAATACGTTCATCTACTTCACAGTTTGGTGAAAGTCGAACCATATTTAGATCACTGGAGATCGGCGTATATCCATATAACGGGAGAGAACAGGGCAGAGACAATACAGCCTCTAAATAAGGCATTATCTGTCTTTATTTCAGCAATACTTTAAGACCAATGAATGAATGAGCGCGTACTATTGCACTGTTAGCTCAGAGCTGCCGTGTTGTTGTTATCGAGGGCTTATAGGAAGCTTTCTACACATGCATCTAGTGGGATGACATCATCGACACGCTGCAGCACAGCTCATTCACTCCGGTAAGGACGTCCATCGTACTCAAAGTCGTCGTCCACGTCGTCAAAATCTGATCCTGCCATGTTGCACAAAATTAGCAGCAGCAAACTCCGTGTGAAGTTAGCCGACCGTCACAGAGTGCGGTGTGAATGAGCTGCAGCGGTGCGCGTTGATGACATCATCCCAGTAGACACGAGTGTAGAAAGCCCCCATAAGCCCCCAATGACAACAACACGGCAGCTCTGAACTAACAATCTTAAATGTCTTAAAGTATTGGTGAAATAAAGACAGATAATGCCTTATTTATGTCGTGACGGGGTGGGTTGGTAGGACACGGATGCGGACTCAAGAGGTGTAAGGCAAAAAAGACTGGGTTTTTATTCACAAAAACAAAGTTAAACAAAAGGCACGGCTGAGCCGGATGACAAAAAAACTTAACTGTGGGACAAAAGACATAAACATGGCTATGACTAACGAAAACAAAAGACTTGGCATGATACATGAAAAACCCTTAACTTGGGTATGAGGCGTCGTGGCATGAGGGGTGAAAATCAGGGAAAAAGGATTTCACAAAATGACAGGGGAGCCTGGAAACTAAATGGGGAACTGGGAGTGATTGGTGACTGAGTGCAGCTGGGGACAATAACAAACAGGTGACGTGAGTGAAACTAATGAGCAAACAGAAACTGTGGGGAAGGAAATGGCAAACTACATGAACCTAAAACCTAAAATTAAAAACATGGGTGTGACAATTTAGAGGCTGTACTGTCTCTGCCCTGTTCTCTCCCATTATATGGAAATACGCAGATCTTCAGTGATCTAAATATCATCCGAAGGATGCCGACTTTCACCAAACTGTCTGTAGATTAGTGAGTAGGTTAACGTATTTAATGCCAGAATTGCGAACTTTCCCTTTAATTGTCTGGAGTAGGACAGGACCTGCATATCCAAGGACTTTAGTTTCTTGCTCAGCTGGCTTCCTGTAACAAGCTTAAAATCCAGCCCTGTGCATGAAAGAAAGCTCGACCACTCCAAACTTAAAGTGCCATACGCCAACAGTTTGGTTTAAGAAACATTCAAATGTCCCAACTGTGTTCACCTGCAGGATGTTCAGCACGACTCCTTCAGAACTGCATGAATTAAAGGGGCCGAGGCAGAAAAGCTTTCTCTGCTCTGGTCCTGTGGGACAAAGTGTACAAAGCTGCCTCAGGAAGCCCAGCCTGTGTTTCCCAAGAAAGGTTTCATGACACATCAAAGCGAGTGAGGGAGGTTTATTTATCTTGTAAACACATGCGCATTACTAATTACACAGCATATCACCTTAAAAGTATTCCGCCTCCATCAAAGTCACGACTGTTCGATAGACAACGATTTTTGCTCTTTTCTTCTTTTCTCTCGCCAGGATGGGATTAAAAGCTGGTTATCGTTCAATTCCCTTAATGTCGCTTCTCTCTCCCCGTTGCCGTTTCATGCTAATTAAATTTCTTCCTGTATTGGCTGGCTGACAGGTAACATTATAAAGCGTGACCTTCTTTACATTATTATGCTTGTGACAGCTCAGAATCTTTGCCTGTGGGGGAAACTGTGGGGTGGGCAGGACAGTCCCAGACTTCCAACTCACTAGATGCACTTGTCAAGTTGTGTCTAATCAAACTTTGTCAAGCAGATTCAGATGTACTCACTGTGCTCTAAATTAAGTTGACCAAAAACTCAACTTCTCCTATCATTGTATGCATTGATATTATATATATATAAACAGCATTATGGGATACGGAATCATGACATTACAAAAGGAATAAAAACTTCTGCACCCTTGGCTCTGGATTTGTACAGCAGCCTCTCTTTCCTCTGCTTAGTCAGTGAGGATTCTCTCTCTAGCTTCTGTGTGTTTGTGTACAAGAACAATGTCTGAGGATAAGCAAGTGCTGTGTTCAATTGCCCGTTCACTGAGCTCAGCAGGGTGTGAGGGGCCCTTCTGGCCAGCAGGCACAACACTGCCTAGTTGTCTGGCTTCATGGCTTCAAATCCTCAAAAGAACACTTCATTATTCATAGGTGCAACGTTCAACATTAGGTTGTTATGCAACATTATACGTGACATTTTTGTTGAATTGTCACATGCATCACAGGAAATATGATTACTGTATAAAACTATGTAGAACTTGGAAAGACAGCTCAATAGGATTCATGAAGAGAACAAACAAAAGCACAAAATGGGTAGAACAATAGGACAAAGTGACATTTTTGAAGCAATGAAAACCCATCTTTGTACTGATTGCAGCACCAGTGGGGGTGTTTTCCAAACCCTGACACAAATTATGTGTGTTTTAGGTCAGGCTCCATCTCTCTAGATTTATACAGACTCCTGTTAATGAGGGTATTCAAGCTGTGAGAACTGTTCAGAAAACACACAATAATGGATCGTCCTGAGACACACAAGCGAGCATAGCTTCCTGAGGATGTCCTGCGGGTTACCTGATACTTTTACTGGCTTCAACATGGAAAAAAATACTCTTTTTCTAGGTCTAACATTGGGCCTTTACTGCTAAAATGCTGCAGTTTCATTACAGTTTAGGTTCCGGGCTTTTATATTCAACATTTTCCATAATGTTCTGCTTCTTTCATAGAATATTGGACAATTTTAAACACTGTTTAATCTGATTCCTAATGGTGGCAAAAAAGGATGCGAGGAGAAAAACAATACAAGAAATGAAAAGGCATGCTCAACCACAATAGCTTTTAAAAATATTACCATCACTGTGCAAAGACTCTACACTTTAAAACAGAAAAACAAACTAAACTGTTTGTCTGAGAACAGCATCCTAAAAGCTGGGATAAAAGCTGATTTTTCAGCCTCTGATGAAACCATAAATATTAAATAATCACTTGAATCTTTCTAAAAGCAGGTCAAATAATGCCGGTGGTTGCTGGCAACGTTCTCTTGGTCTGGATTCTCCCAATCTTGATGATGTTATGCATCTTAGATGATCAAACTCATTGTAGTTGCATAACTCACTCAACTCTGTCATAGCATGGTCATCCTCCCACGTTTTACTACTTCTGACATGTTCCCTTTGTCATATATTCAAACCATATTTCAATGCAAACCTTTGTTATACATCTTTGCGTTTCTTTCAGTGATATTTAGGCCATGAGTGATGTGAATACAAATATTTTCTCTCAGCTTTTATCTATATTTTGAACAGTGACGCATCTGTTTGGGAGGCAGGAGGTTAACCGAGTTATTCATCTTTTTTGCTTTTTGTAATAATGCCCGGGATGTGCATCAGATGTTCATGAAGTGGAACGACTGGCCTTAAGGAATAGGCCTGCAAAAAACCTCAGAGAGGCTTCTGCTGCCTCTGAAGGTCTGAACTCAAGCAAACTAACAGGCTCCACCAGAGCATTCTTCATTGTACCTGCTTAGTCTGTGTGGCTGCACAATCGATAGATGGAATATAAAAAGAGAAGAATTAGAGAAAAGCTGAAAGGGATGACAGAAGAAGCAGAAGTAGGGAGGCTGGCAAACATTCTGACTCGCAACTTGGCCAGAATTGTTTTTCTATAAACCATTTGTGCCTCTGAACACATTAGCAACACAATGTGCCAAATGCCTCCGTCAGCCTCTCTGTGCTGGCAGATAAATGCGGCTGAAACTATGACATTTTCTTTGTGATTAAATGCAAATGATTTCTCAAACTCCGCTCCGTTTTTGAAAATGATGATGTTCTTAAACAATTAGTCAGGCATTTTTTTATCATCACAATGACACACGGAAAAGATTCTACTTGTTCTTTTCTGAAAGATCACTCGACCGAAATGTAAATGAATCATCTCCAAACTAAAATCTTCGGGTTCGACTCAGAACAATAACTTTTGGTGACACTGACCGTATTTCTGCGCTTCATTAAATTGGGAAATGCTCCAAATGCTTCGTGCAGTTCGGTTTATGAGTGATTTTGAAGGAGCTCCTGTCCTACAGCAGCCAATAAAGCACTCAACCCATTTATGGGATAATTCCCAATGACAAAAAAATTTAAAAGAAGAAAAGAGAGGCAAAGTAAGTTCACCTTGGCAACCAACAAAGTAACTCAGGTTTCTCAGGATGTAAGAAATAAACAAGCCAAAAAGCCACTTTAGTACTTCTTGAAAGTCTCCCGATTCTGCTCAGATTCAAATGAAACTCAAAGTGTGTCGTAGCAACAAACCGCAAGAGACACTTTCTGCAGCCTCCTGCAGTCATCCAACATTAGAGTTCTATTCTAATTATCATCTGATGTCCCACTGGTTCTGTCTTTGGCTAAAAGAAACAGCCACAGAAGAGAAATCCACGTATGTCTGTTGACGATGGCAAAATATGTTTGCTTGTTCTTCACTTCCTCATGCCGTCCGGCACGACTTTCAAAGTAATGTTTTCAGTGGAACAATGGTTCGTGTGTCCGGCGCATTTAGCTCAGAGGGTCTTTTAAAGGGTTATTTTTAATATTCTAACCATAACCATCTTTGTCCTGAATAACTTAACCAGGTTAGATGGGGACTGCACGGTGGTGTGGTGTTTAGCACTGCACCTCAGAGAAAGACGGTTTCTGGTTCTAATCCCGACTATGTGGAGTTTGCATGTTCTTTCTGGGTACTCCAGCCTCCTCACACCGACCAAAAACATGCATGTTAGGTCAACTGGTGACTATCGACATTTTTTTTTTTATTATTTTAAATTTTTTTAATTCTTATTTTTATTTATTTGTTTATTTAGTCATTTATTATTATAATCAGTTAGTAGTAGTATTTTTACTAGAATTGGTATTATTGTTAATTTTTGAATTTCCCCCATTGGGGGATAAATAAAGTATTTTTCTATTCTATTCTATTCTGAATTGTCCCTAGGAGTGAGTGAGCATCCATGATGGCCTGGCGACCTGTTCAGGGTGAACCCCGCCTCTCGCCCAATGACGGCTGGGATAGGCTCCAGCACCCCCTCAGCAACCCTAAATTGGATTAAGCGGGTATAGAAAATGGATGGGTGACGTGTCACAGAGCACCAGTGCATACTGAGGAAGGTTATGAAGATATATAGAAAATATTGGTGTGTTCTGGCGTCCAGACATGCAGATTCACTTAGGAACCAATAGAGCAACTGAATTGTTAAATCTCCTTGCCTAAAGGCTCATCCTGCACGTGGATGTTTATAATTTATGCAATGAAATGTGACTTTAGGCATCTGGCCATCATAAAACCACATCCAACACCATCCTAGTGGGTCATATAGCTACCTTATGTCTTGTAATAGCTAATCAATGAATTGTGGCAGCTTGCTTACGGGCTGCATTATCTTGCCAGAACTGCATTACTTTGCAGAGCGCCTGTTCAGATGCATTTTCACATTTAGAAAATGGAACAAAAGATTCACATCAGATCTATTTATATGATCTAGGTTGCTGTGTTATGTTCACTTACAGATTCAGAGTCATTATAGGAGCTTCAGTTGCTTTTACTCAGTCATTTCACCGTTAGTTATATATAAATTGGTACTAGGATAAGACAACTAATATCAGCCATCTACTGTTAAATTAATTGCCTTCACCGTGTTAAAACCAGCTTTACAGGTGAATACCATCATCACTGGAGAGAGAGAAAGTCATTTTATATTCCTGGACACCATAGGTACACTGGAAAAAAATGCCACTCCAAAAATAAGTAAACAAATACGAGACGTTTTTGCTTGAAATAAGCAAAATAAATCTGCCAATGGAACTAGTGAAAATCGGTTTGTCAAGATTTCTTGAAATAAGATGTGATATTTAGGATTTGTGAGTTAAAATAAATCTTGAAATTAGCTTAAAAACCTCTTCAAATGTCAAAAAAAGCTTGTTTCATATGATATGTGACTCAAAACTATTTGTTTTCAAAACTTTTTCATTTAACAAGATATTCCAGATGTATTGTCTTCAAACAAGTCCCTATATCTGGCTGAAATAAGTACTTGTTAGGCAGTTGTGTCTTATATTAAGTGTAATGAGATATTTTGACAAGAAATGAGACAAATATACTTGGTAAGACTTTGATTTTTTCCAGTGTAAGAATAACTCAGCTAAAAGAACCTGATGTCTCCGCCTCCTAATTGTATTCTATGGACTCTTGGTGAGGAAAAATTTAAACATGCTTTATTTTAGATGAAATCAAGATGGAAAAAAACCAGAAAAACACTCTGATGAAGATTAAGTTGACTTTTCAGTGCTACAAACTTACAAATGTGGACATTTTTGCCGACTGATGATGCTTTCTCTGATGCAGAGGAAGGCGTGAACATGAAGAAACGCAAGCATGGAAACATAGGACTTGTTTGTTTCCAGAAACGTTGATTAAAATGTGAAAGGAGTGTGACGACTGAACTGAAACCACAGTTCAGTTTTCTTGTCTAAATATCAGCAGAGGTGGGAAGAGCACATTGTGAGGCTGTCTGCTCACGGCTCAGCCCCTCTGGAGAGTTGTGCATTTAAAGGACGAGCAGGCTGGGACTCTGTTTTTGTTGTTGATTTGATCTTTCCCACTGCGATGCCTGGTAACCCCAACAGATTTGGCATTCCCTCGTACCCCTCTGTAAACTTCCAAGCTTGGCATGGTGTTTGTTAATTAAACAAGATGGGCAACACGAGCTTGAAAATTGAGTGCTGAGCATAGGA
Source organism: Odontesthes bonariensis (assembly GCF_027942865.1). Classification (NCBI taxonomy): domain Eukaryota; kingdom Metazoa; phylum Chordata; class Actinopteri; order Atheriniformes; family Atherinopsidae; genus Odontesthes; species Odontesthes bonariensis. The sequence goes on from NC_134513.1 coordinate 4,980,318, forward strand.
ATGCTGCAGGATTCTCATTGCACCCTTTCCTCTGGGAGCCACTGCAGTTAAGTAAACAACATTTAGTTTGCAAGTGGGTGTGTATGTGTCAGGAAGATAAGGTGTACAGCCCCTAAACTTCAAGAAACAGCTCTTGTAAGTGTCCCGGTTCTTTGAAATCAAACCCTGGGTGAGATTTTCAGGTCCATTCACACAGCCTGGTAAACACACTGAGCGTTACATGGTTCGCTGTAGATAAACATAATACTTCCAGACATACCATGCAGGTCTTTCCCCTTTTATTCGACAGTCAATTGTCATTTATGAGCACTTCAGCTGACCTCGTAAACATATAGACCAAACTCACGCCCTCCCTCTCATGAACATTCTGCTATGCACTAAAACCCATGAAAAATTTCAACCTTCGGGGAATTACTATTAATAGTTGACTCCAACCTCACACTAACCTCCCCGTGCAAATCATGCAACACATTGCTTCGTGTTTGCTGTTTTTCTCTCCTCTTGCCTCCAAGTATCTTCAGGATATTGGCAGTAAACTGCTGAAACACAACCCCCCTCCTCCTCCTCCTCTGTTGATATCCTGCTGCCTCCCTTACACCTCCGTCCATCTGTCTTTCTCCCCCCGCGTCTCTTACCCATTTCCCCGCGCTCCCTCTTGTGTCCTGTCCAACACCCGTCCTTCTGCCTGACTGTTCTCTGGCCAAGACATTGTGCAGAATGTGGCACCCGCCTCACCACTTTCCCCTTAATGCCACAGGCAACACCTTACCCTTCTGGTCCATCTTCAGTCTGGGCAGTTTCCTGGACTCTCTGCTGGGAGTGTCTCTAACTCTGATTGCAGTGTGAAATGTTCTCACCCTGCATCGTCTCCCACCTTGTTCAGGTTCTGCATCTCCCTGTACGTTCCTTCTGTGGGCCTTTTCTCTCTGGCTTTCACACCATATCATTCTGCCAAGTGTGGACAGAGCCTTCAAATATCCTACAAGGATGTTGTATTAGGTTATTCCATGAAAGTTCAGATCAGGGATGTCCAAAGTCAGTCCTCGATGGCCGCTGTCCTGCAGGTTTTAGGCGTTTCCCTGCTTCAACACACCCGATTCAGATCAATGCATCATTAGCAGGCTTGTGCAGAACTTAAAAATATTATTAAGAGATCCATTTCATCTGAATCAGGTGTGTTGAAGCAGGGACATACCTAAAACCTGCAGGACAGCGGCCCTCGAGGACCGACTTTGGACATCCCTAGTCTAGATTAACTCAATGCAAACATCCACTCGTGGGTGACGCCACACAACATGCACCCAAAAGCGACTGCTGACAATGGCAATAATCACCTACACTAATCCATTTAGAGTCTTTGTCTTTCATGCCAGCATGAAAGAGGGATTGAGTGGGATTGCGTTGGCTTTCCTCAATGTGATAAATTCGCTGCGGAGCAGGAAAGATGCGTCAAAGTCAGCTTCAGAAACCATGTTAAACAAAGCTAATCTGGCTCGGGATTGTTCCGTCACAAGGGAACATAAACCAAGAAGTAAACACAATAATGCTGCAAAACTTTTGGCCTGACATGATCCTTTAGTGCTGAACCAGTGTGACTCCAAATATGATGAAAAGACGGACATCTATAATTATACAAAAGATGGCAGCGACATCTCAAAAGTGGGATTGGTGCAAGAAAAGGCTGAAAAATTAAGTTGTGCTTGAAAGAAACAGCTGGAAGAACAAATTCCAATCAATTTGCTGTAATTGGTAACATGATTAGGTTGAAAAAGATAGCATCTTAAAGAGATGGAGCCTCTCAGAGGTTCAGCAATATCACCCGGCACATTCACACCTGGTAAATGTTTCTAGTTAAATTCTCTGAATTTAAATAATGTTTAAAAGAGGCAGGGCCAATGTTCTGAGCTTCAGAAAGAACAACACTAATCACTGCTTTGCACTTCTAGTCTTAAAGTCTGTGTAAAGCAGGTATTAAATATGTGTTCTGAAAAGGTTTTGTCAACCACAAATATAAGTTTTCTTCACATGAACCTCGATGTAAAGAAGGCTCAACTGGCTGAATCTGAGCTCTAGCTTCATATAAAAGTCGTTGGAGGAAATTTATAAGTGTGTCTTGGACTAAATGTCGGTTCCTTTTCAAGAAGCCAATTCTCTTTGCATCTGGATGTTGACATTTTCAGAATTTGTGAATTCACATTGAGTTCCACAAACTGAAGAGAAAATGTGCTGTTTTTCCCCTTTAATATTCAATGTGGTCAAACTAAACTACTAATTTTAAAGCATCGGATATGCAGTTAGCCACTGTGTGCATGTGTGTGTACTTCTGAAATGAGTTCTATAAAGACAAGATAGTTCTTTTACTGTCCTATTTTCTGAATCTTTTAAAAAAGGAGGATAGGAGCAAAGTTAATCCACTATTATGAGCATCATTACTAAGATGGCCCAAGCAAAAAAACAAACAAACATTCATATCAGATGGCATAGAAAAGAGAAAAGTATAGAAATTTGAGTAACTTTTCCCCCTTTTTCCTTATCCTTAAGAACTCATGCATCACACGAATGCTACACTAAATCTGTACATTCATAAACAACTTGATGACACTAGGCTTAAGCAACAGCTATGCACTACATTTACTTATAAATAAATATTGATCATCTACCATGCGTTTCTTCTCATGGTCTTGAACAACAGAATGCTACACCTGCATTGTCCTCTGATAAAGGGAGAGTTAGGTTAAGCCTTGGACTTGTGGTCATTCCATCACAAGACCAACACAGAAACAACCACATTCCCAGTTAACCCGACATGCATGTTGTTGGACTGTGGAAGGAAGCCAGAATACACACACACACATAAAACATATAGACATAAAGCATGCAAATCGTGCACAGAAATGCCCCGGCAACATCTCAACAACCAGTGACAACCATTTTGCCCACTGCGCCATCCCAACAAAATGGTCGAACAACAGAAGTACTCTGCGTCGCCACTTCAGTATAGGTAAGATTGGCGGCAGTAAAAAGTGTCTTATTTCTTAATTGATATTTTATACCTGTTGCTTTTATTTGGTCTTATTGTCCAACATTTTTAATCCCGGGGGTTCTTCCTACTCGGTCTGCAAGGTCGTTGGCATGGTATCTTTGTCTTTGGGACTAGGGGTCTTGCACTGCAACCCTACGGCTATGTTGTGGACCCTGGAGTGTCCTGATCTGGGGTTTCCAGTGGCGGCGGCCTCTGTAGTCAGGGGTGGAGGCTCCTGGCGTGGACGGATCCCCAAGATATCGTTTCCTCACAGCAGTGTCAGGCTAGATGTTCACTTTCATATTATTATTCAGTTGAAGAGACAGAAACTAGAGGTTAAATGGGATGGGGGCGTGTTCATGAGTGCATGTGAGCGAGAGATTAGAATGATCGGGCCTGCTTTTTCACATTTGTTAGGTTAATCATTTGAGTGTGTAAAAACCTGTGTTTTTAATGTGTTAAAATTGTTTTTATGTAAAGAACTTTGTGTTACTTTTTGTATGAAAAGGTGCTTTAAACTGAAAATCAGCCCCAACTGTAAGCACTTTTAAATCCAGGTTAAAAACATTTCTCTTTCGGTGTGCTTATGGTTGAGTTTATATTTTTCTTTTTCCCCTTTTCTTTTTCCGCTTTTAACCGTTTTAATTTTTATTCCATTTTTTTTCTCTTTGAATTGCTTGTTTTTATGCTGCTTTATGCTGTTCTTTTAAATGCCTTGTCTTTATGTAAAGCACATTGAGTTGCCTGTGGTATGAAATGCGCTGTATAAATAAAGATGCCTTGCCTCGCCTTTATAAATAAATAAATAGAATTGAGTTGAAATTGAATTAGATCTCATTGTCAAGCTTGTGTGTCAATGCCCCAATAAAATCAGGGTTTCAGCATAATGCATGTCACCATTTTATGTTTGAAGTAATCGGAGCTCGATTGTTCTCTGAAGGTAAATGCAATTCAGGCGGGCGGTGGCGTTATGCTGATCTGTCAGCATGATCATTACCCTTCGAACCCAAACACACTCAGCCGTTGACCCTCTTATTCAAACGGTTTGTTGTTTGAACAGATTATATGACTCACACCCTTTCAAGAGGTTTGGGGCCACTGGGAAACCCTCTAATAATCATGTGGTTACAGTTGTGCTGGTAAGCAGTGCCCCGCACACATGCAAATACAACGGCATGAGCATCTCTTTGATCCGACCTGTTACCATAGCAACCACATGAAAATGACCAATAAGTCCAGTCGTTAATGAAGCCCTCTTAAGGGTATTATGACTGCAAATATCAGCGAGCGTTGGTCACCGCTGCTTTTTCAGATTCAGAGGAGACAAAACTCTGAACATTATACACCCGTGTTGTAAAAATCCTAAAAAGGGAGCACTGAATAATGAATTCTTGAATACGAGTACATTTTACACACAGCAAAATAGTCATAAATCTTATGATACTGTCATCGCTGCAATACAGAAGGAAAAAAAAGAGAGAAAGTGATGAAAAGAACACCACAATAGCAGTTCTTCCTGTCAAGATGAGCCCAACAGCAGGCTGGAGAGGTCTCAGAGATGGGCTAGCAGCAGGGTCTCCACCTCCCTCCTGCATTAATCACTGTAAAGATAATTTTAGATAGGACACCACAGGTCGAGGCTTTATACTGGCAGAGCTGAAGGTGAGGGCTACAGGGCCATGATGATGGAAGTTGGAGGGAAAGGAGGAGAGGGAGATAGGATTTTCCCCCCAAAGTACCTGCAAGGTGAGTGATGAGAATTGGGGCCAACACAGTTTAAAGGGTCGGGGGTCGTATTGCTCGCAGCAGGTCGGGCGTGTGGACACAAACGGGGGAAGAATCATACATTTTTTTTGTTCACTTTCCTCTGAAAGAAGCACTCTTGCTGTGCTCCGTAATTTCAAATATCTCAAGAGCTCGGCACTTTGTGGAAGAAGTGAGCCATTAAATGCTTTTAATCACAGAAAGCAGAAGGCAAATTCATCTGCCTCTTGGAAAAGACAGAAAAACAAAAAGGGAACTTGGCTTTAGATGCAGGCTATGAGTACTTGTCAGAGCGCTCTGATTGTTCATTGTGTGACAAGCCAAAAAAAAAAAAAAAAATGCTATTAGCTATATTTTACGATAACAAATCAAATGAACACTTGAAAGTAAATGGAGTTGTGGCATCATGTGAAAATCCCAAAGGCTGTTATGTGCCAGATTTGCGGTTCAACTCAACTCTCCAGAGCATAAAACAGGCTGTTAGTAGATCTTTTTTTGGTCTTCTGACCTACAGTTTTACACTTCTGGTTCACTAAAGTAAATACTAGCTTTGCATTTGACTGGTGGACACAAACAACCGCAAATGAAAGGTAGCGTTTGCTGTCTGTTGAAAAGCACGAATGCTGCATCCGATCTTTGAGGGTTTAAAACATCAAAAAATTAAAGACGTATCAACTGAATTAGAAAAAGCGCTAAAAGGCCTGTGCACTATGAAGATGAAACAACTCAGATCTTTTGGGGATGGACCGCATTTGACTGTGTACCAGGGGAAGCAGCAGCCTACACAGTAATTCTGACAATTGTGGAAAGAATTGTACAAAGACACTAAATTAAAAGAGAGAGGAGCTGAAGCATTGGTGTTGCTTTCCTTCACTGGAGGCAGCTTTTGGGCAGTAAGGAACTGAATGCAGAATTTGCAACCTTTCCTCTGGACCGGCGAGTCAAAAAAAGGCCTGCATTGTTAACAGTGTGTCACTGATGGCAGGAGAACACGGGCCTGTAGAAACGTTGTGCCACTGAACAGATCAGTGTGTGGATGTAAAACCATTTTCTCCAGCTACATTCAGACCAAACCGAAATCATCGTCTGTGGTCCACAGAAACAAAGAGAAAGTGTTATCAGTCACCTTGAGACTCTCTCTCTAAAACCTAATAATCAGGTTAGAAATCTCGGGGTCATATTGGACTCAGAGCTGAACTTTAACAGCCACATTAAATCAGTAACATCGGCAGCTTTTTACCATCTAAAAAACATGGCCAGAATCAAAGGAATAGTGTCTAAACCAGACTTGGAAAGACTGATCCATGCGTTTGTCTCCAGCAGGTTAGACTACTGTAACGGCCTGCTCACTGGGCTCTAAACGGGCTGTAAGACAGCTGCAGTACATCCAGAACGCTGCTGCTCGAGTCCTGACTACACTGGGAAAAAAATGCCCCTCCAAAAATAAGTAAAAAAAACAACAAATACAAGACGTTTTTGCTTGAAATAAGCAAAAAAAATCTGCCAATGGAACTAGTGAAAATCGGCCTGTCAAGATTTCTTGAAAAATAAAATGTGATATTTAGGACTTTTGAGTTAAAAGTGATCTTGAAATTAGCTTAAAAATCTCTTCAAATGAAAAAAAAAGCTTGTTTCATGTGAAATATGACTCAAAAGAAGATGTTTTCAAGACTTTTTCACTTAACAAGATATTCCAGATGTATTGTATTAAAACAAGTCCCTATATCTGGCTGAAATGGTACTTGTTAGGCAATTGTGTCTTATATTAAGTGTAATGAGATACTCAATTAAACAAATATACTTGGTATGATTTAGATTTTTTCCAGTGTAGAACCAGGAAATAAGACCATATTCGTCCAGTGCTCAGGTCTCTGCACTGGCTTCCTGTTGCTCAGAAAATAGACTTTAAAACAGCTCTGCTTGTGTACAAGTCTCTTCATGGTCTAGCGTCAAAGTACATCTCTGACATGTTAGAGCCACATGAACCCACTGAGGCTCTGAGAACCTCAGGGAGGGGTCTCCTGCTGGGGCCCAGAGTCAGGACGACACAAGCTGAGGCTGCGTTTCAGTTTTATGCTCCTAACATCTGGAACAGTCTTCCAGAATGGCAATAGAATGACCATAGAAACACTTTTACAATATATGTGGGTATGAGAGATTCAGAAGGCGAGACTCAGCTAATCTTTTGTTTTGACACAATGTATTTTATGTACTTGTGGCTCTGTTTTGACAGATGGTCAATTAACACTGATTGGTTACCAAGTCCCACTGAAAAAAATAACATCAAAATTAAAGACTGGACAGTCTGTAGTACACACAGAGAAATGGGGTGATCATTTCTGTACTCAAAAGGTACATTAAACCGAAAAGTCCCCTGTAAGGTACAGAAATGGTCCTTGAGGTAATAACTGTGGACCTTTGTTTCATTTTAAAGGTACAAATTCATGGCTGATAGCTAAAGGTACAGATGTGTACTTCTCGCAAACTTAAGGTACAATCAAATGGTGCAGCAACTCAGTGCTCACAAAATCTCAATTTAAATATAGTTGTATTGTTAGTAATTGGATTATTTTGTAAATAATTATGATTACAATGAATTGAATTACAATTGGCTTAAATTGGACTTTATTATTTAAGCGCCTTGAGATGACATTTGTTGTATTTGGCGCTTTATAAATAAAAATGAATTGAAATTGAATAAGGAAACAGTAACTTGTTACTAATCGATACTGAAAAAAGTAGCACCGTTAGTAACGCCGTTTATTTATAACGCCGTTATTCCATCACTGTTCAAATGCCAAGAGGCTGTCACCCTCCTGCCGTTACTTCAACGAACCAACAGAGGTCGGTGTTCTAGAATCCAATGCATTAGAAGTTCAGACGGCGGATATGTCCACCACTTCTCCTTTATCGAGCTTGTCCACAGATGAGCTAATTAAAAAAAGAAAACTGAAGCTGGAATACAAATTAATGAAGAGGAGGCAAGGAAATTTAAAGGGGTGTAACATTCCTGCTCACACTACTGTAGGTAATTAACTTTAACTAGCCTGATTCAGGCAATGTACGTTAATGTGAGCTAACTGCTAACATTAACTGCCATTTCTCGTTATTCCAGAGTGATTTTAGTCAAGTGACTGTCAATGTTTGGCACTTTTATCCTTCGAAGTCTTTGCTAAGTAATGTTGCAGGGTTGCTGGCTGCCATTTACGTAAATGTTCTACATTAATCAGGCTTTTTTTAAGCAAGGTGGACGACGCAACGTCCACGAGTTGTTAGCTAGCTAACTACTCGGTTTGGTGTGTGTTCGCTTCGTTTCAGGATTCTAGACTCCATGCAAAATTTGACATTTTGTACTGGATGTTCGTTGATATTACTCCGCCACCGCTAAGAAAATAGTGCGAGCATGAACGAGCTGCCAAATAAAACACGACAGAAGCAACTTTTCGCAACGAAATTTGATATGGATTACCAGTGCACACCAGCAACCACTCCGGTGAGTTGATTATTTTGAAAATGGACCTTTATTGTGCTTTTACAGACCTTTTTGTACATACGCATGACTTGCCGTTCTGAAGCAGGTTGAGAAGAATCAAAATTAGGCAAATACCGGAGACAGCGGTAAACATCAAAAAAGTGGTGAGGGGGGTTCTAAAACATTGCAGACGACTCAGAAAAGAGGCTTAATGTTGAAAATACCGGAGTTCCCCTTTAAAAGATCTTTCGGAGTGGCACGAAATGTCAATAGGGTTAAGGGTTAAAGCTTACTTGAATGATATACAGAAAGCTAATAATGTCTTCTTATATGTATCCTACAGTTTTTTGACAAAGTTGACCGAATCCATCCTTCAACACAACTTCTGTCAGGGAGGATTTCGCCACCGTTTTGCCAAATCTACTGAAACTTGCTGAGGGAAAAATCTCCCCTAGCAAAACAGTACACTGATGCAAGGCAGGATGCCCTAGTTGAAGATTTACCAAGTAGCAAAAGTCACATTATTAAGTAGGTGAATTTGAAAAATGTATGTGATTGTGAAAGCAGAATTTTTCTGCATTGCAGGAATTGACTTTAGGGCTGGGCTGATCCTCTTACCATCCATCTTCAGAGAAAAGATCGAACACTGCATCACTGTGAGACAGGTAGGCATCTGAGTCGCCTTTAAATACTGACTGGTAGACCTCAAACATGCATGAGTATTTAAAGATTTATTGGATTCAGGAATTAACTGACTCTTCCGATAACTGATCGGCTCGATTTAATCCATAGCTTTTATTTAAATTTTTTAGATGTCTTCAGCTGGTATTAGTATTTTGTTTGTTTGCTTTTTAAATTGGTGAGATGGAAAGAATACAGGGTAAGTGTACCCATAAAATCCTCCTGCTTACAGGGAATGTCCAATGTAAATTTGATGGATTTAGCCAGATAACAATATGGCCAACTGTGATTGGACACTCATTTGAGGCCTTTACAGAATAACTGATTCATGAAATTTTTAATATGTATATTAAACCGTTACAAATAATGAAAGTGGCACAGACTTAAATGGACTTTTCACCTTTCACTTTTTACACACTATCTTACAATGTATTGGTTTTTTTGTCCGTCATATGCAAAAATCAAGAAATTATTCTCCTAATTTTACAGAAGGGATATGTACTCGCCAAAGAAATTACTTCAAATACATTAAATAAAACAACCTTAATCTGAAGCACTGCAAATCATCAAATTTCAAACTTGAGGAGTAGTTGCATCTTGTAATTGCTTTTCTTACATGGTTTTCTATGTAGGGGGACCCTGCTACAGCTCATCCAACCATCCAACTGACTGACAAGGACTGGAAAATGGCAATCACAGCAAGAGAGCTCAGTGTGGTTAAGGTAGATGGAGTAGATGTGTGCCAGTGTGCAGGCCTTTATCGAGCCTTCATAACAGCCTTCAGTACATATCGTTTTCAACATTGCATACCCACCGCACCAGAGAAACACACTCACCTTCCTCCAGAGGGGTGTTGTTGGTATTGTGGAAGTGGGAGACGAGCCCCTGCCAGTGACAGTACTTCGAGTGATTAATTGTCTGAGCTCGATCATTAGGGGTGGGCGATATGGAAAAAATGTTGTATCACGATTTTTTTGCATAAAATCACGATTTCGATTTTTTATCACAATCTTCCATCCAAAAAAAAAACAAAACAAAAAAAAAAACAATTACAGTAGAGTTAAGTCGACATGCTGAACCACAGAAGAGCTAAGGAGTAAAAGAAAGAATTTGGCAATCAACACATTGTAATTCAACTGTAACCCAATTCAAGATGAAAAATAATGATCTAATTGATGACATCTGACACAGTGAGAGTGAAGCAACCGGAAATAGAAAAACGAACCACTGATGACGACTTGACTCCACCTCATGATGCCATTTAGCAACAGATGAGCAACGCTGCATGTTCATTTACTGCAGCCACAGTCACGCACTGCCATCACCAGAGCGCCCTAAAGGAATACTTTTCAACTGTGTAATGTTTGTCACGGTCGCGGTGCATCCCTTTTCTCTTGCACCGTAGTTGGCTTACGAGCTAGCCGCTAGTTTTACAGCTAGCTGCTAGCGGTTTCCTCATCCGACCCGAGAGTGCTGCTGCTGGCCGTGAGTTTCTGCCGTGCGCCGCTATGGATGTGCTGTGGATTCTGCCACTGCTGCTGTTCCCATTCCTGATGTGGACCAGCAGCAGTGGGTTAGGGTAGAAGAAAACCCGAACCAATTCCAAATTACAGAGGTGGATTTCCTCTTCTTCCCCAGCTCGTCGGCTTGGCTTTCAGCCATGGCTGTCCATGCGTTTTCTAAGTTTTTACAAACACAACATGGAAGCGTGTAAAAAAGTGTCACGACGCACAGTTCGCAATGATTGGTCGGTTAGGTTAAGGACGCCCTACGTCTGCCGCATCGGCGGGAACCAGCATTAAAAAAAAATAAAATCATTGCGCTGATTGGCAAAGGCGATCTATACGGTTTCTCTAATTTGGTAGATCGCCTGCGATTCTCCACTCTTCCTCGCCAGTCACGATTTTATATCGCCAGATCGCGCACCCCTATCGATCATCATGCCTCAACTGTACCAGTGTCCAAAGTGCACTCGAAGGACAGGTACTCTCATGAAGTTCATTCAACATGTTGGACTTGTTCATGCACACGAGCCAAATTTTAGTATCACCTGTGGTGTGGGTGATTGTCAGTCAACTTTTTCAAGATTCCATTCTTTTAGAAAACATGTGTATAGGAAGCACAGATGCTTTGTATTTAGGCCTTATGGGAAGAATGACGGTACTGGTGAAGAATCCACAGTACACCAACAGCATGAACCTGGATCAGCAAAATTCAGAGACTGGTCTAAGTGCTTCTGATCTGCAAACTGTTAATCCAAATATAGATAAACTATTACAGGATTTCAGAGATAACCTGTATGCCATTGTTCTTAAACGCAGAGAGAAAAACCTTCTACATTTGTCAGTCCAACAAGACATTACTGATGATGTCAAATTTCTCTTTTGCTTTTTCAAAGAAAACTATGATTCGTTTTTTTCTTGAAAAAAGTGTTTTTTGACATTTCAAAGTGCCCTGAACTGCAGCAAGTTTTGCACTCGTCTGATTCCTTGATAAAGCTTATGAGGTGGTTCACTCGCCACACATGATTAAAGAGCACTGCAAGGCCAAGATGGACTATACAGAACCTGTACCCGAAAATAACAGGGTCAAAGATGAAGAGCTTCTTACTGACTATGAAGATGGGCTTCACTTTAAGGAACATTTGTTTTTCAGAGACCATCCAGATGCTTTAAGGCTTAATTTCTATGAAGATGAATTTGAGATAGTTCTCTTGGAGCCTAAAGGGTTAACTAAGTATAAGTTGTGTGCATTTTACTACACTGTTGGAAATTTGAGTGGAAAGTACCGATCTCAGATTAAAAAAGCAGGTACAAAAATGTACTAATTTTAACGGTACAGAGCTCGTACCATGATAGGATACCACTGGAGCGACAAAGCATTTCAAATCAAATTTATTTATATAGCACATTTCGTGTACAAAACAATACAAAGTGCTTTACATAAAATAAAAGCGTTACAGCAGGGAGTGGAAGAAGCATTAAAAACACATAAAATAATATAAAGAGAAATAAATAGAATAATTTAAATTAATTTACAGACAAGCAACCATCTAGATAAGTTCAAAGATAGCGTGCAGATTTCATGCATAGACACATGAGAAAAGAAATGTCTTTAACCTGGATTTAAAAATGTCTCCATTTGATGAAAGTTTAATCTCCACTGGCAGTTTGTTCCACTTGTTTGCAGCATAACAGCTAAATGCTGCTTCTCCATGTTTAGTCTGGACTCTGGACTGGACCAGCTGACCTGAGTCCTTGGATCTAAGAGCTCTGCTAGGTTTATATTCTCTGAACATATCACAGATGTATTTTAGGCCTAAACCGATTTGTAAACCATCAGCAGGCTTTTAAAATCTATTCTGTGACTGACTGGAAGCCAGAGTAAAGATTTTAAAACTGGTGTGATGTGTTCAGTTCTCTTAGTCCGGGTTAAAACTCCAGCAGCAGCGTTCAGGATGAGCTGCAGATGTTTAATGCTCTTTTTGGGAAGTCCAGTTAAAAGACCATTACAGTAATGGAGTCTACTGGAGATGAATGCATGGATGAGTTTCTCCTGGTCTTTTTGAGAGAGGAAACCTTTAATTTTGTTGATGTTCCTGAGATGGTAAAAAGCTGCCTTGGTGACAGCTTTGATGTGGCTGCTGAAAGTCAGATCTGAGTCTATCAACACTCCGAGGTTACCAACTTGGTCAGTGATTGTAAGGTCCCGAGTCTCAAGATATTTACCAACGCTGACCCTCTTCTCTTTGCTCCCAGACAGAATGATCTCAGTTTTGTCTTCATTTAATTGTAGAAAATTCTCTCTCATCCAGGTGTTTACTTCCTCCAAACACTGACACAGTACGTCTGCTGGGCTGCAGTCGTCTGGTGACAGACGCATAAAGTTGCGTATCGTCTGCATAACTGTGATAATTGATGTTAAAGTTCTGTAATATCTGACCCAAGGGGAGCATATACAAGTTAAACAGAAGAGGTCCAAGAATTGACCCCTGGGGGACTCCACAAGTCATGGCCACTCGCTCAGATTCATAGCTGCCAATAGTAACAAAATAACTCCGGCCTTCTAAGTAGGACCTGAACCAGTTAAGGACCGCTCCAGAAAGTCCAAACCAGTCATCGAGCTACCGATGACGTGCAAACTATCGGACACAGGTCATGTGGTGGGTGGGTCCAATCCGTCCCCCATGTATATGCTTAACTAGATCCAATTTGGCCTAGTTGCGTTCTAAAGACTCCATTTTTCATCTTTCTGGAAAAAGTCGTAATCATGTGACACCTAAAGTTCCGTAGGCCTTGTTGAAATGCAACTGCTGGCTACCCATATGCCCTTTTTAGGACAACACACTGCGAACATGATGTCGAGGGTGAGTACACAGGTAGACTGCCTGAACACAGCCATAATAAAAAGAAAATTGTTTACTGTGCACTGTACTTAAAAAGTATTTATTTCATGTGACATTTAAAAGAAATAGTACATAGTCAGGCTCAAACCACAAGTAAAATAGATTAAAAAAAAATTAATTTACTGATACAATGAAGCAATTCTGGGGCACATAATTGAAGCCTGGCAGCTATACCTTGTTTTATGCAGCAGTTGGGTAACTGCTGGAGGACATGCAGCACTCAACACCACCAACGTTATTTTTGTGAACTTCAGCTCAACACAAGCGAGACTGTTTTTACATTCATAGAAAACCGTAATACTTGTGAGCGAGGAAGCAGATGTGGAGAGCCTCAGTAATTTAAAAAATAAAACTAATTTCTCCTTCTTCTCCTCTTGCATTGGGATGATTTAAATGTCTCATTTCAATAAGAAAAGTCTCTTCCTCCCAATATAAACTGGTGCAACAAAGAAAAAGACAATCTTGTTTTTGTACATTTGAAAGTGCAAGTGGACCATCTTAGTCAACGCCTTGTGCCAGAAGAAAATACTTGAAACTAATGTCTATGTTTAGTTTGAACACAGAGATGAGGTTTGATTATGCCAAAAAAGATTAAGAAGAATCCATTTATTAAGTTTTAGGTGGCATGCGCAGCCTTCTTATACATTGACTTTCTCAAAGGGTGCAGCTTCTTCAGTTGTTACCTTGTACTATTAACTATAGAACACAATTAACTCTTTCAGATTTCGATCTTGAATTTAGTTATGAATTTAGCAGGTTTGAGACCAAGTAATACAGATTTGTAAATCAGTGCATTTATGTTCATAGGATTTTATATGAAAATACATGCATGGTTTAATTGTGCTATCTGTGGGTCGTATTACAATTGAAGAAAAAATTAAAAATAAGAGCAATGTTTTACTGACAAAAATGAATATATGCTTTAGTTTTAAATGATTCGTTCTTACTTTACATTACGGTCATTTTGCAGACGCTTTTATCCAAAGCGAGTTACACTAAGTCTTTTGCCAAAGCGACTTTTGCCTACCGATGTGTGTTTAACATTGGTAGGCAAAAGAACATCAGGTCACAAGAAATCATAAGTGCATTTCCTTCCAAAACCAAACAGCTAAGAGTATAACTAGTGCCAGAGTAAGTGCAATAAGTTAGGTGCCTAGACAAATGGGGAAAAAAGACCATTTAGAAAACAAATAAGTGCGTAGGAAGTTGGGATTCTTGTAAGTAAATTAAGTGCTTCAGATAATACCTAGTTGAATTAAGACAAAAACATGAAAAAACATTTAAAGTTAAACAAGCAATTTATTGAGTTCACAACTATGTGTGAATTGTCTTATGCAGAATACAACACTTTCTAAAAATCGGCGCATAAATGTGTAAAACCTGCTTCACACGTACAAGTGAAAATCAAAAGATTTCCACGTTTATGTGTGTAAAAGCTTTACGTGTTTTTTGCACATATGACTTTAACATAAATAGAAAATACCTCACCCCTCCCAAGAAGCAAATGTTTTTCTTTCAGATCAAATATGAGATCCAAGAGAAATACCTTCACATGTCTGTACACACTTGTAAAAAAAGTACATCACAATTTATATATTTCTACGGATTTATTGAAGATTAGAGTGTCAAATTTTCATTTGATTTGTTTGTTTTAGTTGTTGTCGTCGTTGTTGTTTGTTCGTCCGATGTTGTTTTATATTGTGTTTCTTTGTATGTTTTGTTTTTGTTGGAAGGAAAGACTTGGTTGGGAAAAATAATAAAAATACATTGTCATGAGAAGACAGACATGAATGAGCCTCTGTCTCCATTAACTGTATATTAATTACTCCCCCAACTGTTTGTCTTCCTCGCCATGCTTGTCTCATTTCAGTGCACTCTTTACTGGCCGACTCGGACCTGAGAGACGCGGGTTCTTTGGTGGATGTGGTTTGAATTGGGTCTGGTTTTGCTGCAAATGATCGGCGATATGTGGCAAATGTATTTGCTTGGTTGTCTTCTCAGGCCCCTGTTTCATTGTGCTGTTCTTTTTGAGTGCATTTTTTTTTTTTAATCAATCTATAGTTGTCTATGGGCTGCGGAGTCAGAAGTGTCAGTGGTTTGAACGCGATCTGTTTTTGCTGCATGCAGGCTGTGATGGGTGGTAATTGTCTATCCTCAGTTGTCTTCCCAGGTTTTTGTTCCACAGCTTTACGGAGTCTGATCAAACGAGATGCAAATCTAGTCAAACCTGAGGGACAAGGAGTCAGAGGCGGACGTGGGCTGAACTGGGTTGGTGTTTGCTGCAAATCTTTGATGGATGGTAAAAGTGCATGTCTGGTTATGTTCTCAGGCCTTTTTTGTACTGTTCTGTTCTGTCTCAGGGCACTTTTTATGGATCCAGTTGAGTCTGTGGGGTCAGAGGTGGACGTGGTTTGAATTGGGTCTGTGTGATGGGCAGCTGATCTCTGATGGGTGGTAAATGTATATCTTTTGTTTTCTCAGACCTCTGGTTGACTGGGTTTTTGTTTCTGAGCAAACCATTTGCAGGTCTTGAGACTGGGGGATGCGGGATGGGTGGTAAACGTGCATGCTGGATTGTGTTCCCAGGCCTCTGTTCTACTGCGCTGTTATTTTTGAGTGATGGCAACCGTATGTTTCCTGATGATTGCTTAGAACACCTGGTGGCATGCAGAGGTTGTGTTGGAGATACTTTATCGATGATCCCGGTCTGTGACAAGTGTTGGGCCTTACTGATAGGGATCTGGAGGCACTCTTCATTGTCCTTTAGTTGTCGAGTGCAATCTTCCCTTCCTGTAACCATCAGACTTTCTATGAGTTCAGCTTCTTCTATATATCTATATATATCTACTAATCTGTTGAGTAATTTCATTCAGTCTACTAAATTCAGGCACATGGTTATATGGATGGGGCTCCGTGGGGTCATATGGTATTGTGTCTACGTAATGTCTAAAGAAGGGATCTCTTCCAAGCACTACTCGAATATCAGTATCACAAGGAATATCAGTAGATGTTTTTGGAAAGGTTTCTTCCTTTGGGGCGTCGACTTGTTCTTCCTGTTCCTTGTCAATGTTCTCCCTTATTTGACCTTGTGTAGTATTGGACCCCCATTGATCTTTCCCGAAAAGGCCAACAAACTGACCAGTATTTGTCCATTGCTTAATATTCTTCTGCCCTGTAGTGACTACGTTTTCACAAGCATTATCACAAGCAACACAGACCAGCTCAGAACGGCAAGCCTGCCAAGACGCCAACATTGGACGTGATTGCAGTGACACACGCCATGTTTCAAATAGCCCAGTATCTGCTTCTGTTTTGTAGCCAAAGTTTTGAATATCCCACACACAAATCCTTCCAGTACTGTCACCAGTCACAAGTGTCTTCTCCGATTCATCAGTTATCATGTAGGTAATAATTGCATTGCTTACCACCACCTTAAACTTTCCTATTTGTCCTCCTTTAGCGTTAACTGACCAGGCACCGATGTAACCATCTGCTGAGATTAGCAGTGTGGCTGTTTCAATACCAACCTTCCTGGTCTTCAAAGATACAACAAAGGGGCGTACATTCTCATCATTCGTCTCCTCTGTAGGATTAGACTGATCCAGTCTTTTGACTTCCTTTTTAGTTTGCATCACACCTGAGTGACCTTTATACCTCAATGCCAGGCATGTTCGGGGGCTCTCTCTGATTTTTAGATAGTAAAGAGCATGTAAAGACAATGTATCCCAGATTACAACATTTCCCTCATTAGATGCAGTAATCAAAGTTTCCTTGTGGAGTTCCATGGAGCAAATATCATTCAATAAGTGGTGCTCCAAAAATATGTTTTCTTCTCCTTCAATGTCCAGCCTAAAGATGGTCTTGCATTTCTTTGCTGAAACAAATATTTTGCTGTCTCTACAGATAATCTGGGTCACATCTTTTGGCATTTCAACAGGGATGGAATTGAGCTCCTCCCTGTTACTGAAGTTCCATAGTTTCACTTTCCCATCGTGAGACATTGTGATGACTTGACGTTGGGCTTGATCGAAGGCAATAGCAGTGTGCCCAACAGACTTTTCTGGAGTGACTCTAAACTGCATTGCTGCCTTTCCTGTAAGAACATCCCACACAGTCACAATACCACTCATGCAAACAGAGACAATCTGCTTGTAAATGTTGTGGTATAGCACACTGCACACAGGCAAGTAGTGGGATGTTAAAGAATTATGAAAATCATTTGTTCCTCTCCCTAGACATTTGGCTATATCCGAGTTAGCCAGGAACAACTCGTTGTTGTGTATGTTGTAACATACAGTGGAAATTGGGGCCTCTTTCATGCCCTCAGGAAAAATGCTCTGCCGGCAGGTCCAGTCACCGTCGGACCATATACGTACATTTTTAATCAGTAGATATACTGACAAAGACTTTCTCTGTTAGATTATAAACTATATTTGTGATGGCTGTTTTATGTCCTTTTATTATCTCTTCGCATGATGATGTTTTGTGAAGGAACCACACCCGCAGAAGGCCATTTTTGCCACCAGTCATTATAAAATGTGACCAAGGGGAATATTCAGCACAGGTAAAGAACTTGTCATTGCCCCTGCATTCAAATACTTTTTTAGAGATTTTGGGTCTGACAGACTTAGGGTATGTGCTTAAAGTAACAACGGCCATGGATTTAGATGATTCACCACAGATGATGAATGATTCCATACAAGGAAAGTATTGCAAATTGCTGAATGTTTCAGGAAAAATTGGAATCCTGAAACAAAATCTTTGGAAACAGTCTTTAGGAGGGATGAAGTGTATGCAACTGGATAGTGCCCCAGGGTTTTTTTCTCAAACATGTTTTTGCAAAAGTGCCCATTTTCACATACATCGTAGGAAATGAACACGGATAAAAATCCTTCTGAATCTCCAAAGGAAAACATACCTTTTTTCTCACTGTGGCTGTAGTTAATGGTTTGGATTCTTTTGTCTTCATCCACAATTAAGCAGAATGAAATTCTCAATAATTGTGGGATTTTGTTACATTCATAGAATAGCAGTCAGATGTTGCGACAGCCAGCTTCTCAATTTCTTTGATGTACACTACATCATTAACGTTTATTTTCTTTTTGTGATGAAAAGGAGGAGTTTCTTCGTCTCTCTCGAACAAGGGAAACGTGCATGACATCTTAAAGTCATCAGGCCAGTACTTCAGCACACCATCTGTACTGATGGAGAGGTACAGACACTATTGGTAAGGCCGGAGTTGTGATGAATCCTTTGCTCCGTCTTTTGGATCCAATCCAGAGCCTCTGCATTACTTGTTTTATGCATAGGAAAATTTAACAGCTCCCCAATGTCCAAAGTTTCATCGCAGTTTGTGTCGATCTTCATGTGTAGCACACGCAGCTCTTCTTCATCTACTTTACTGTAAAGTTCCTCCATTGCCATAGATAATTTGTCAATTTAAAGGCCGTCATATTTTCCGAATACCTCGAGGATTGCTGGAACATCATCAGCATTGAACATTTTTTGTGATTCTTCCAGTTCACTGCCGGCTTTACCACTAGGGTCATTCTTCATGTTAATGAGTTTGTCCAAGTCCAAGTCCAGGTCTTCTTCTGAAGAGTTTTCTCCGGGATATGCCATGTTTCCACTATTGTATGTTCAAGCACCGTAAGATTGTTAGAAATTAGTGCAAGTGAAATAAGTTTGTAATGCTATATACGAGGGAATCTTAAATTTCAGCTAATAATATACTAGTAAAAGTAACTTCTGGTGAAGTCATCAGACTCCTTTGTGACCTTATTTTGTTCTATTTACACATTTGGATTAAGCTTTGAAATTTAAGCAGTTTGCAAGAGTCCAGGAGTGGGCAATTTTAGCAATCCCATTGCCAAAATTAGTCTTAAAATTGAAAATAAAACACTGTCAGGAAACACTTAAATATGGTGGTCTTCGATTTTTAAAGTAATTAGCTAGGAATTACAAAATAATAAGTATCCATCCATTTTCTGCCAATTATCTGGGACAGGATTGAGCAAAGATCTGAGCAAAGATACTCAGATCTTCCTCTTCCCAGCTACCTCGTGGTATTTTTGATCAAGGTGAGAAACGATATCCGCCTGAACAGACGCAGACAAAGTCTGTGGCTGTGTTCGAAACCGCAAACTATATACTGAATACTCATCGATCAGACAGTATGCAGAGCGTTTACCCACAATGCGCTACTAAAGCTAGCCGCAGTGAGCAACGCACTTCCGGTTATTTTCACAAAATAAAATACCTGTTGCCTTTTATCATAGGGAAAGCCATTACGATACAATTGGTGCTTTTGTTTTGAAAACAGGAAGTGAACCTACACTCATTGTAGCTAGCTTGAAACTGCCGTTTTGACAGGAAATGACGATCGGCGACGTCACGTTACGTTGCATCTTGGGTAGTTTGAGTATGAGTAGTAACCTCATGATGCATACCCAACATTTCGGAAAATCTAGTATGCATTCGGGAAAAAAGTCAGTATGAGTAGTAGGAGAAGTATGCGGTTTCGAACGCAGCCTCAGTCTTAGTTCTGCTGGACCGGAGTGCTGCCTTTGACACAGTTGACCATGCAATCTTATTACAAAGGTTAGAAGACTGGGTGGGAATCTCTGGTAGTTTAATCTCCTATCTTGAGGACAGAAAATATTTTGTTGAAATTGGTAACTGCGTCTCAGACCAAATGGCTATGACCTGTGGGGTTCCCCAGGGGTCAATCCTGGGCCCCCTATTGTTCAATCTCTACATGCTTCTACTGGGCCAGCTAATACTCAGCTACAATGTGTCCTACCACAACTATGCAGATGACACTCAAATCTACATGTCACTGATGGCAGGAGAACACGGGCCTGTAGATACATTGTGTCACTGAACAGATCAGTGTGTGGATGCAAAACAATTTTCTTCAGCAAAACTGAAATCACTGTCTGTGGTCCACAGAAACAAAGAGAAAGTGTTATCAGTCACCTTGAGACTCTCTCTCTAAAACCTAATAATCAGGTTAGAAATCTCGGGGTACATTACATTACGGTCATTTTGCAGACGCTTTTATCCAAAGCGACTTACAATAAGTGTGTTCAACATCGGTAGGCAAAAGAACTTCAGGTCACAAGAAATCATAAGTGCATTTCCTTCCAAAACCAAATTGCTAAGAGCATAACTAGTGCTAGAGTTAGTGCGATAAGTCAGGTACCTAGACAAATGGGAAGACAATTTAGGAAACAAATAAGTGCGTAAGGAGCTAGGACCAAACAGGTGATGTCATAAGAGGGCGGATCAGGGTAGTGTTTCCTGAAGAGATGGGTTTGCAGCCTGCGGCGAAAGATGGGCAGCGACTCAGCTGTCCTGACATCAGTTGGGAGATCGTTCCACCATCGGGGTGCCAGAACAGAGAAAAGCCGTGACCGTGTCGATCGTGCGCAGGGACCCCTGAGTGACGGGGCAGCCAGGCGCCTGGAGGCCGCAGAGCTAAGTGGTCGGGCGGGGGTGTAGGGCTTGACCATAGCCTAGAGGTATGAAGGAGCTGTTCCTTCCACTGCCCTGTAGGGGTAATATTAGACAGCCACATTAAATCAGTAACATCAGCAGCTTTTTACCATCTAAAAAACATTGCCAGAATCAAAGGAATAGTGTCTCAACCAGACTTAGAGAGACTAATCCATGCATTTGTCTCCAGCAGGTTAGACTACTGTAACGGCCTGCTCACTGGGCTCTAAACGGGCTGTAAGACAGCTGCAGTACATCCACAATGCTGCTGCTCGAGTCCTGACGAGAACCAGGAAATACGACCATATTAGTCCAGTGCTCAGGTCTCTGCACTGGCTTCCTGTCGCTCAGAGAATAGACTTTAAAACAGCTCTGCTTGTGTACAAGTCTCTTCATGGTGTAGCACCAAAGTACATCTCTGACATGTTAGAGCCACATGAACCCACTGAGGCTCTGAGAACCTCAGGGAGGGGTCTCCTGCTGGGGCCCAGAGTCAGGACTAAACAAGCTGAGGCTGCGTTTCAGTTTTATGCCCCTAAAATCTGGAACAGTCTTCCAGAAGATGTGAGACAGGCCTCAACTCTGACAATGTTTAAATCCAGGCTGAAAACAGTTCTATTTAGCTGTGCATATGACACCTGGAGGGTTTTATCTGCACTCTTTGCTTTTAATGTAATTAATTGATGATTATTTTTATGTTTTATGGAATGATTTTATTTGCCTTTTTGTGATTTTATGTGGCTGTGAAGCACTTGGAATCGTGCTCTACAAATAAACTTTCCTTGCCTTAACAATATGGATTCAGTTTATGTTGTACATTTACATTTGTACATTTTTGTTTGGTATGTGTGAACTACCAAAAAAAACAAGCGGCTGTGTTTGTGCTAAAAAAAAAAAAAAAAAAAAAAAAAAAAAGCTAATCCAAGAGTACAAAAACTATACATATACATTGTCTGATAAAATCCACCTTTAATGTGTAAAACGGTTTGTACGATCAGGTTAAGTTCATAGTTGAGCTGTTTGGAATAACAAGCATCAAGTGCATTTGCTTATCAACTTAAGAAGACTGCGCCCTGGTAAATGTCTAAATAGAGTTCATTTCATGCTTTCCACGTATGTGCAAGCCTTCTGTGTCAATTATTCCAATGTAGCAATTAGAAGAAAATAATAGCTGAAGTGGAAATGTAATCAATTCTTTAGCACTTTGCTTTGACGTGTGTCTGAGAATAAAAGTGAAAAAACTAGAGGAAAGCACATCAAGTCTTAAAAAACAATCATCAGTTCTAGTTATTTCAAAGGCTCCTGCATTGATCTGTTTACTTGAACCTGTAGGGCAAACACACATGCATGCACACAGACACACATGCACCAAGTCATATTTTATAACATTAACCCTCTTAGGTCCGTGGTTCAGATCGCATGACGTCATTACGCCTCAGACCCCAGAGGGTTCATGAAAACCCTCCACCCCAGTGCAGGGAGAGAACAACAAGCTCTGCATAATAACCATCCCTCATCAGTGTTCACTCCGTCATAACTCTGTTTACCACTCGCACTCGATTCGCACTTCTAGGAAGGAGGAGCTTATAAAGCAGAGCGAGGCGAGCGCAACAAGGCTCCCTCGGGAGCTTGCAGCACGGTAAAACCATTATGGGGAAATAGGCTTGTGCATTTCAGGGGCCAAGAGGGGGCATGCTTAAGTAAAGAATCTCCACAATTCCCTTCCATAGCAGAGGTGCATTCCTGGGGCACTCTGAAGCCTCAAACAATGTTCCATGCACACAAAACACAGATAAACTCGCACTTCTGTATGAACTCAGACAGCCTACTGCCACCACTGATCGTTCCCCAAAATACACGCTCAGGTGTTTTACAGCCAGTACCTCCATTTATTTAGCTCCCCCTTTAATTTACTGTCTGATATTCTGTTTATGGAGTGAGCGTACCCGTTTGGGAAAGACATTTTCATCATTCACCGCTATTCCAGGTTCCGAAAGCGCTCCCGTGAGAATATTTAACTGGCACCACTGTGCCATTCTTGCTTGCAAACTGCATAATTTAAGACTTATTGCCATCGAGGTTTGTTGTATTTCCAAATGAGACTTAAGATTGAATAATTTATACAGACGTCTCAACAGCCTTTTACAAAAGCAAATCAAAATACATGCAACCAAGATCAAAACAGTCACTTTTTTCTGCTCACTGGCAGCAATCTGTGGCACAAAATGAACCAAATTAGGGCTCCTTTACAGATTACTATGCTATGGAAACCACATGCATCACACATTTATTCTGACATGATGATCTGTAATAACAGAGTCATGATCTGCTGGGAGTAATGAGGCGCTGTGAGGGCAGCCACAGTTCGCCAAGTTCATTACTAAATAACCCGCTGATATGCAAACTAAATTCTAGTTAAAACATAAGGTGCATTTACTACGATTTTCTATCCAAACATAGTCAGTACACTGAATATTTCATACTCTACTCACTGAATATTACGCGTGCCACAGACCACATCTAGGCCAATCGAGGCGATTAACAGATATACTGTTTACCAGCAGAGGATCTTAAATGTTTAACCAACTGCTTCCTATGGAAAGTGTTAGAAATGAAGAGACAATGCAGCACAATGCTCTAACATATCATACATCTATTCAGCGTGGGATTACGCATTTAAAGGGAGCAACTGTTTGCTGCATGGAGTAGATAAAACCGATTCACTGATCTTCGTTAGAGCACTTTTTCCTCTTTCCCAAATGAGTTGTAGTAGTAAAACGTACGGAGGAGATGCACAGAGTCAAGGACACAGATTTCAGCCGGAGTTTTCCTCCTACATCTGCACCGGTGCCTGGAGGGAGAACTTTCAGCGGGGCTTCATTTGAACCCAGGACATTTTTCTTTGTCAGAAGAAAGGAGGCCTATTTTTATCCTTCCCTCTTGCTCAATGAAACCGCAGGGAGTTTAGCACTTCTTCCTTGATCAAGGCTGGGTGGTGGATTTTAAAGGGATTCCTGTGCTGTTCCGCAGAAACCTCATACCAGTGTCAGGGTTGCAGAGTGGTGCTCCGTGTGCTTTTTAGATACTAAACCAGCTCCGTCAGCTGCTTCCGTCTCTTTACAGAGACTATTGTTTTGTCTTTATCAAAGCACACCCGTCTTCATAGTTTTATTCTTATTCTTTATGTCTTTGACATGTGAATTAAACAATATTTCCAAACACAAACGCAGACTATATTCCTTCATGGCTTACAGAAAGAAGCGATGCAACTCATGATCGACAGAAGTTTAAAAAACCTTTTATAAACACTAATTTGGGAAAATACTTCCTGGCTAAAGAGCCTATTCTCTGAGCCCTAATATGGCGTCTCTGTATCTCTGCAACGCTGTATTCTGAATTCACAAAGGGCTCGGTTCACTTTCGTAACCCCCTTCAGTGTTTCTCTATTCTGTTTTCACTCATCCCTCATCTCTCACGGTTCTCCTTAAGCTCCAGGGTATATTGTTCTTCGAGACTGGAATCATCCTGGAGATTTAGAACTTGGTGGATTAAAAGAGGCATGGCTGTCCCTGGTGGCTCTTCCCTTTTTGTACAGCAGACCCAAAAATACAGATTCAAAACCACCCGAGAATAAAAGAAACAATCCATCATACAGGCTAAAAAAAAAAAACACTTGCGGACAGTTGAAATAATAGTGACTCTTAATATTGTGTGTCAATGTCTGGAAGCACAAAGTTTCTGTAGTCACCAGCAGCTCTTGGCATTTTGAGCAATACTTGTATGCACCCCAGAGGATATACTGCAACCCACAACTAAATCCCATGAGAATAAAACTGGAATTTAATCCTTTAATTCAACACTATCTTCACTACTGGGATAGAAAAACTTTTTCCAGCTATGACTTCCATTGGACCATTAAAATGGAATATTGCAGGTTGCCTCTCAGCATATAAGCAAAGAATTATAATAATAAAAAAGGAAAATGATGGTACATTTCCCCCTTCTCTATAGAAACAATGTGAACTGCATTCAAAGAAGGTTTTAACGAGACAAATCTGTGCCAGAATGGAAGATGTCAAGGTCACAAGCAAGAATTTCTCTGCAATACACGTCATCTTATGCTTCATTTTAACATGTGATGTCAGGAATATAACAGCCCAGAATTACTCCTCACGCCTTCAAACGTGGTCTTTTTGAGGAGGGTTTGGAAAGTATTTGGCCTCAGATGGTTTGTTTAGCAAACACCCAACAATTATTTTCCTTCTAATATAATAACTTTTTATGAGATTTCGCTCCACACCCAAGCTCTTGCCAACTCCAGTCTGTGGCAGATACTCAAACAGTTGCACACATTCACACCTACAGGCTGCTTAGAGAAAGTCATGTCCCGTCTCCTGCAACTAAGCAGCTTTTCTGTAGCAGTCAGGGATTAAGCACTCTGCTTAAGGCCATTCCAACATATGATTTCTTTGGTTATTACTCAGTGAGCAGAGAGCGCATTAGTCATTTACTTTACTGACTGCTCTGAGAATTTGAACTGGCAACCCTCCAGGATCCTGCTAATTTATATAGGCTGTACTTACCACTCAGCAGTACACAAAGAGAGCTATAAGATGGGGTGGGAAAAAGGTTAAACTTTAGACATGTTTGCAGCCTAGCTTCAGGGCTGCCAATGTTAGTCTCTCTTCCAAATGTTTGATCAGCCAGATGGTGAAATATTTTGATCCATTATGGCTTTTCCCCCCACAACTGTAGGACTGGATTATTGGATTCAGGATCGGGATCTTGATGGAATTCATCTTGCCACGCCTCGAGCTACATCTTTGAGGCCAGAGAAACTATTGTCGGACCAATTAGAGTCGTCTGCCTAACCCCTAAAGAGGCTGACGGGTTGAAGCTAGCCCGTGATGGATGCTGATGGATTATGTTCACTTTAATCAATATTTTGGCTTCTTGACCGGGGCTTCTGCACACCCAAAAGAACAAGCCGAGCTGTAGACTCGTGTTCTGATGCCTGACCAGAAACACAAGACAAAGTGACCCACTTAGGGCTCTAAACATTTTGTCAGGAGGCAAACGCATGCTTCAGTCTCTTTTACTCTGTAGAAAATTCGGCTTTGGCAGATATCGGAAGAGACTGTGCTCTTCACAACAACACACACAAGCAAACAATTTCAGACATCATCACACACTATGAGGCCTACACAAATGGGCAAATAAACATGGGTGAAACCAACTTGAAGTGGCAGATACTGCGCCGCGGGAAATGCAAGCACTGTACGGAGGGGACGATGTCATAAAAACAGCATGAGGGGAAGTATGAATTCAGGGAGTTGAACCTTTGAATATACACACTGACATCGCCATGCTGATGCCTCCTGCTGATGCACAGCCACAGCAAACAAGGAAAAAAAAAAACGACAAAGGAACAGAAAGCAGTATAAAACTTAGTTTGGAGCAGCATGGGAAAGAGTAACACACGTCTTTGGAAGCCCTCAGCCGGATGGATGCATGGCAGCTTGAGGCCCGGTGATCCATCTTCCACTGTCGAGGTTTATAAATACCTGAGACCTGACAGGAGAGGACGGCTCCCAGACACAGACTACGCCCATGTACGACAAAACACACATGCGAACAGAATACCAACAAACTCATCCGATCTCACACGCACGCATGCACGGAAAAACATCTGCACTAAAAGACTCTTATTCTAAGACCACGTGCTTTGAGATGTTTTTCAGAAGAGACACAGTTCAGTCATGGCAGAATGACTGATCAATCTTAATAAAAGAATCTTGGTTGAAAAACAGAGGCTTTTCCTCCTTCTCCACGGGGCAGCTGTTAAATTACTTCATCTTTATTCTCCAGCAGCTGCACTCCAGAATCATATCCGCTCTCATTTGTTGTTTTAAATGCATCTGTGAGTCACTGGGCTTATCGTATGATGCCATTGTGACATGATCGGCCGATCTAAAGATCTAGAACACGTTGAAGAGAAATAACACCCACCGCGCACCTAAATTTTTGCTCTCAAAGTGTCAAAGCAGTGACCTAGTTGTCACATCACTTTCATTGCTCCTGTCAATGTGATGGAGCTTGTGTGTCCTCAGAAGTGTGAGTATGAGGGTTAGCCTTCAAACACTTTAAAATCGCTCACTTATCAAACTCCATGATCTATTCTACAGCAAGAAATTTCACAACTGTAAAATGCAAACGGACTTCCTAAACACAAACAATCACTGTAACATGTTGATCTTCCAGAGAAACTTTTTTCCACATATGAAATCAGTCTTTAAGCCGCATTTTAGGACATAAGGCGTCAGATTCACCTACGCAGAGCAACAAAAGGCACGTAGCCATTTTAGTTTTCATGTGATCAAATAAACCTCACAGCCATGCAATAACCGAGATCAACTCCACACCGTTAGTTATTAGTTTGTATTAGCTGTTATTTGTGCCACGCTTTCCAAGGACTGGGAAAAGATTTTCAAGAACACCAACTGAAAGACACTGCCTTCTTTCACACTGCAAAAATACAGTTACCTTCAGGAAGAGGGGGATGTGAACAGCCTACGTGCCATCACAGGGGGTGTGTAATGGAGGTGTGTGTGTGGGTGAGGGCTGGTGGGTTGCCATTACTGAGCTGTGCAGCGAGTCGATGGCCAGGGGCCCTCGTGTCACATCTGTTTAGAACTGGTTTGTTCACCTTGTCCCCCTTCCTCCATTTGGCCAGCGTGCTAAAATCCACATCTCTCAATATCACACTGTGCCCTCCACTTCAACTGGAGCTCTTTGGTTGCTCTTTCCATCCATTATCATTTCATTCTGCTACTTCTTGGACGGGCTGTGAAGTTGCTGCCATTTATGTTTTTTTTTTTTTGTTTGTTTTTTTTTTACACAAAGTGATCCAGATTTTACGCCTTTGCTCGCACTCTTTGCTCTTTTAAGCTATATGAAATTCAGCCTGATGGTTTATTTGAGTAATTTTGCCACCAGGAACACAAATGGCATGAAAACAAGGTGTAAAGACCATTAAAGTTGGTCTTTTGAACACTGAAATACTCCTCTATTCCATATTCCACCATCTTTGGGCAGTGGTCAGTTTTCTTTGTGCATTTCATTCATCCCTCCATCACATTTGCACAGGAAACATACCTGCTCGTCTGTAGATGGGTAGATAAACCTATTTGACCACGATAAATCACAGTTCAGTTCCAGACTTGTGTTTCTGAGGCTGCTTTGTGTAAGTTAACCTTTTAAACCCCTCTGACTGAAGTGTGAGGCACCTGCAGCAGCACTTTAATCAAACTTGGTTACAAAACTGCTTATTTCTTCTTACCACTTGAATACCACTCAATATCAAATATGAGGCCTTGGGTCCTCCTAAGGAATCAAATTCACACATTTCAGGTGAAATAAAGAAGAAATGAAAGACAAAATGATATATAATGCTTAACATTTAGGAGTTTTGAAGCCTGACACACTGCAGGGATTGAACACAGACCAATACATTACAAATATGTGCAATAACAAAATAATCAAGGCTTCCAACTACCTTTTAATCTGTTACACTCCTTATTATTCTCCTTATAAATATTAGATGACAGTTATGGGGGCAGATCTCCAACAAATGCTTTCCTTTTGTCTCCATTTGTACAGAGCATCAATATCCACAAGCCATACAGAAACACCTCAAGGCGTGTTATTTACATGTTGACAGCCGTGCTGAATCACAGATTAACCTTCTGATAACCGGTCATATCTTACCCCGACCACCAAAAAAAAAAAAAAAAAGCACACAAACGGATTTAAAATCTTTGGATCAAGGTCCTGGATCTAAATCAACCGATTCACTGAGAGACACAGACATGGTGCTTTGTTTCAGGGTGAGATGAAACCAGCAGTCTGTGCACACAGGTTCTCTCACACTAAATAAACAATAAACCTTGAAGTGATTGATGTATGTCCCGGCGAGTCGGAGGAGGGGAAGAATGGCAGAAAAGAGAAAGAGAGAGGAAGATGTTCGAGGGTAAAACATGCATGTAAGCGAGCACACACGTGTTTAATTTTACACGTTAAAGCCTTGTTTGTAATGAGACTCATAATGCCTGCTGCAGGAAGGAGGGGGCAGACTTTACTGAGCTTAAGTGAGGGCTAAGCTCTCACCCCTCCAATGGCCAATATAATTTCTGCAATCAGATCAGGAATTACTCAAAATGGCTTCAATTGCTGGAAAGTCTCTCTCCATACATTAAAAAAAACATGGCTGCACAGAGCTTTGAAGGGTCCCCTGCTCAGTGATGACTGTATTCAGGTATTTTATTTCTCCTCAAAGGCACCAAGAGATGGCAGCTACTCAGATAAAATGGCATGAAATGTGAATTGTATCCATTTCCTGTCATTATGGTCGAAAATACCCACTTACTGAGTATACATCAGATGTCATGACTGACATATGAGCCAACAAGAATAATAACAGGAGCTACAAGGTACTAATAGGACGGCTTCATTCATCTCTGATGGAGTCACACTTTTAGCCGTGGCCCCAATAAATCTTTAAGTCAGATACATTTTCACCATCCAGCAAATGCAATGAGAGATGATGATTATAGCATGAAAAACAGACTTAACATAGCACTTCAAACTCTTTTCTCTGGTCGTGTTGATGCTCATTTCTCAAACAGGCATTTTTTTCTGGCTTAACATTGTTACCCACAAAATGATTAAGCTTTTCCACAAGTTCAACGAGGAAGATCTATTCCTTCTTGTCCACCCTCGTTCTCTGAAGTTTAGGCTTTTCATCCCACTTTGATTTATTTTCCATGCCGCCAAGCTCCCCTCATTCTTAGTTCTTTTGTCACATCTCTGGTCCAATGGTCTTCTCGGACGCTATTTTTCAAGCCAATCAGTCAGATCGGGGATTCTTTAAAACTCTCCTCTGTGCCGTCACTCTCACTCCAGGCTATCTTTTATCTTTCACTTCCTCCCTTCCACCAGAAGCCCCTCATCTCTGCTCATCCCCCATCAGCATTTGGATTCTGGGGGATTCTATCCTATCCCCCCTGCTCCATTCATGTTAGCATTTTACCGAGATGATTCACTGGAAACTCTTTCAAATCCAAGAATAATTGTTGCTTTACATCTTGAATAGCTTGTTCCTAATGATGTGCCTCCTTACCTTACAAGCAAAGCTGGCTGAGAACTGCAAGGACTGAGGTCACGCTAAACTCGTGCTAAAGTTTTAGAACAGATTACTAAGAATAATAATAATAATAATTAATTAAATACAGCTGTGTTCTTCTGTTGTGAGTATATCACAGATGTCACCATCTAAAGATGGATTTTTTTGTGCAATAATGTGTCACTGCAACCCTTCCTCCCGTTCTGTCCGGACATCAGGAGACACTTTACTGTTGCTTGCTAATTATAGAAGTGATGTGGCACTTACTCAACAGTCCCTCTCGAGTTTATCTGACATTAATGAGCTTTCAGAAACCAGTCTTCCAATCTTATTGTGCCATCTCGCCAACTGAAAGGAGAATCAACTTAAGATACTTTTTAATATCCAGATGTTCTGTTCGTCAACGATTTGAAAAACCCTGAACCTACACTGGAAAAAACGCCCCTCCAAAAATAAGTAAAAAAAAACAACAAATACAAGACGTTTTTGCTTGAAATAAGCAACAAAAATCTGCCAATGGAACTAGTGAAAATCGGCTTGTCAAGATTTCTTGAAATAAAATGTGATATTTAGGACTTTTGAGTTAAAAGTGATCTTGAAATTAGCTTAAAAACCTCTTCAAATAAAAAAAAGAAGCTTGTTTCATGTGAAATAAGACTTTTTCACTTAACAAGATATTCAAGATGTATTGTCTCCAAACAAGTCCCTATATCTTGCTGAAATGGTACTTGTTAGGCAGTTGTGTCTTATATCAAGTGTAATGAGATACTCAATGAGAAAAATATACTTGGTAAAATTTTGATTTTTTCCAGTGTATCCTTCATTCAACACAGATAGCCTGTCCAAATCTTTACTGCCCAATAATAACAGAGTGGTATTCAGTTGCTCCTTCTATGTTAAAGGCGAGCGAGCTGTGTCAGCGGATCAAATATCCATTTAACCTTTTATTGAGCTTGCACAGCAGGGGAACATAGAGCTACCTTCACTAGTTTCAGTGCATTGGCTTTTCACTGGTCCCCAATGACGAACTCTGTGCAATATGCAGCTCTTTAAGAGAGGAACTCTACGCTTGGACTTGGTAAAAGCTAAGACATAAAAGTGAGTAGCTTTAACACTTCGAGTGCATATGAATTCGAGTAGCTGCGTCATTAATAATTCATTTTCTGCTGCAGCACAAACAAACAGGATTTAACATATTAGTCATTCAACCCCTAATTTTGACCAGTAAAATTACAAACCCTTGATAAGAAGCTATAACGGATCTTTACGAGGCTCGGTGTGCAGAGGTATCTGAGATCTAAACCACAGCAAGTGCAGACGGTAGCAGAGGACGGTAAACAGCTGAAAGTTGTAAGAGGCAGGCGTATCATAGAAAGTTCAGTTTGACTGTTAGCTTTAATGGCTGATCTTCTGTACCATCATCCATCTCAATGTGCAGTAAGTGACAAAACCAGTAGAAGGTTAAAATTGAATATGGCGGTGCATAGCTACGCCCCGTACAGTGTGACGCTTCCTAACCTGTGTGGCAGAGCTGCATCTGCAGGCAGTCTGGATGCGTGTGTGTCTATAGGTACGTGTGTGTGTGTGTGTGTGTGTGTGTGTGTGTTTCTTCATGTGTGGCAAACACACCTGACAGATGAGAAAGGCCCGGGGCCCATCGGGGACCAATTTCCCCAGTCTGTTCGGAAGGCTTGTTCATTACCACGAGCGGGAGGGAACAATACTCCACAGCTCGCCAACTTCATTTGCTGCCATTTCCTCTCATTCCCCGTCTCACTCCTCCAGAAACGCAGTGCGCCACGGCGACTTCCCACAGTGCACCACGCCATACGCCTGTGAAGCCGAGATTGGCTGCATTGGGCTGTTTCAAGGTTCCAAAGCTGTCGCTGCTGCCTGGAAAGCTTTCCGTCTCTCCCTCTATTTTTCATCTGTCATGTTTCTGAGAGGGAAAATAAAACCAGACAGCTTGCTTTTGGCTTCCCTCCTCCTCTCCATGGCATAACATGTGGGGTAGGAGTACCAGCAAAGGTAACCTATGTGCATTGGGATGGGTTGTTAAAAAGTTGAAAACAAACAATGGGCCTCATGCAAGAACCGTTCGTACGCACAGATTTGTTCTCAAGTCTCAAGTTCTCAAGTGATTTAAGAGAATTTGCGTTTTCTTTCAGGTACAAACAGAATTTACGAGTGATCCAGAGCTGGCGTAGGAGTTTCATAA
This sequence comes from Odontesthes bonariensis, assembly GCF_027942865.1. Classification (NCBI taxonomy): domain Eukaryota; kingdom Metazoa; phylum Chordata; class Actinopteri; order Atheriniformes; family Atherinopsidae; genus Odontesthes; species Odontesthes bonariensis. The sequence goes on from NC_134513.1 coordinate 5,012,558, forward strand.
AATAGTCCGCTGTTGTTCCAATCAAGTTTGCTTGACTAATGGATTGTACATTTATTTACTTTGAAGCAAACATAAATAAATATATACATTATACCCCATAATGATGCTGATATTTTTCTGTTAGACTTAAATCATGCACTAATAGAAGGTTAATTTGGGAAGCGTAACCAGCTGACTTGCTACTTTTGGATGCCTTAGCGCGTCAGGCTCTTGGAAGAGAGCGTGTGCTCCGAGACGTGTAGATACCCATGTGGAGACAGACGAATGGCTGACATCGTGATTTAGATTGCCAAGGACTGTTCTGCTGCAAATATGCAGCTTGCTAGAGCCACAACTCCAGAGAGAAACACGCCGATCAAACCCAATTCCACCACACGTCCAGGTCCTCACCACCCTTGGATTTTTGATAAAAAAATTTTAAAAGCCATTTTAATATTAAATTCATATTGTTCTTTTTTTCAGTGACATTACGAACTACAGACATGGAATTAACAGCACTCCTAATTGCTTCCCATTTCTTGGCTTTAGCAGGTCCCGTAATTCCACTGCTGCTGACACCGCTAAAAAAAAAAAAAAAATAAATAATTAAATAATTAAAAAAAAAAAAAAAATTTCCTTTCTGGATCTCTGAAAGCAGAACTTCAGTCTCAGAGCCCGTAAAGTTGTTCTTTTTGCGCCTTGATGCCGTTTTCAAGACTCAAAACTCAACATTTTCTGCCACAGGAGCGAGGAAGCACAGCCTTATATGGTATAATTTTGGGCGTGGAGTGTGCAAATTTACTATCCTCGTGCACGTGCCCCTTAAATACACACTTTTTTCGAAGTTAAGAGTGTTTGTTGAATCTGACGTGGCGTGTTCGTACGAGACCTTCGTACGAAAAAAGTGAGAGATATTTAGAATAAAAATACGGCCCAATGATTCGCCTCAAACAAACTCTTGAAATGACGCCCGAGGTTGGAAGCGGGACAACCTGCAGTAAAGCGGAAAAAAAAATGTCATTCCTGTACCTAATATAAGACAGCGAATGTACAGTAAGGATAGTATATCACACCAACGCACGCGGCGTGTGATGGATCTACATGGAAAATGAGATCCCATTTCACATTTCTTGCAACACTTATTTTTAGCTTGCAGGAATACAGACAAAATAGAACCATCAGAAGGAAATTGATCCTTCGCATGAATCCGTTTTACAAGCAGCTCACAGATGAATGTGCTCACAGCAGCATGCCGAATAAATCAGGTTTGTAATGGCCCCAACTGCAGGCATGACAAAGAGTCTAAGAGAGGCACCGAATCCCATATGAACTGATGGAGTGACCTGTGGCAGGGTGTGTGTTCCCCTTTCTTTTGGAGCCGGCTGCATTTTTCTTGAAACGAAGAGTGTTCAGAAACTGAGGCATTTCTCTGTGGAACCAAACGTTTCCTTGAACTATTTGCTTTCATGTGTGAATATGAATGATGTCTGGGAATTAGACTCTGCACTAGAAACAAACATGTTTGAAATTGAAATGCTGAATGAGGAACGTCTCTCCACAGACGCCGAGAAATAAAAAATAAAAAAGGATTGAAGACAAACAAACATCACCTTTGTTTGTTGAAACCGTTTTTGTGACAGAAATAAGACCGACTACCACATGCTTATAAAATATTTCACATCATTTTTGTACACGTTTGACCTTTTATTCAAACATATGTAAATATTAGCTTAAATAGAAGTAATCCATATTGGCAGTTGGAAAAGCTCGTGTACAGTTTTGAGCAGAATATCGGTGGATGTCAACAATCCAGACAAGACTTATTTTCACCATTCGGCCAAATTACTGTCATTGTGTTGAATGGCAGATATGGGGAGCTAATACACATCAGGAGAATTAGTATGCCCCTGAAGTGCTCTGTGCACTTTGTCAGGAGAGGTGATGTAAGGAGGAATAAATCTTGCAGCCTCTGCCTGACCCGGGGCTCAGCTTCCCCCACACAGCGACACACTGCCCCCTCTGGGTCGGCCCTGCCAGGAAGCATTTTTTCTCCCCAAAGTGATTTATCTCGACTGCAATGATCTGGGAGCCGAGCAAACCTCAGTTCTTTATGGAAAAGTTTGTTTTATAGCGAGGTGTGGGATCTTCCTATGACAAACCGATTCAGTTTGGTTGTGTATGAATAATTAATCTGATCTAAATGAAGCCTGAATCTCAACCGGGGTGGGGGTGAAAAAAAAGCAATAAGGCAGCGATTCTAAGTGCAGTTTGGATTTAATCTGCCTTTAACACCTTCATGGCATTATTGTTTGATTATTCATCATTTTCTGTATTGTACATGGTAAAAAGCTGTGATCTATTCATTTGATGACGTTTGTGTTTTCATTCTATGTTATCAGTCATAACCAATCACACATAGGTCCATTGCCAGTTGTGTCAGTCAACTATTCGGAGTGCGACCTTTGGTACTGAAAGAGTAATTAAAGGGGAACTCCGGGGCATTTGAAGCGCATTTCCATTGCTAGAGGTTGTCAAATACTGATAGTAGGACACAGAGCGGTGCAAATCTGCACTCCCTGTGTGGAGATCGCGCTGTTCGCTCAGCCTGTCATGCGAGGCTAATACGTGGTGGCTAAGGGGCAAGCGCTAACCCTTCCACGTAAAACAACAACTTGCACACTGCAGAAACGTCACACCACTTTATAAACCATCCGACAATAAAGTCACAAGCCTTACCATCAAAACCATATGCATGGTTCTCACAATACTGGCATGGGGACGTTACAAAACAACTTTATAAACAGCATGTAACTCACCGGGTAGTTGTAGGCTCGCGCATGTGAAAGCCCAAAAGAGTCGATGGAGAATAATCCCATATACAAAACAATTATAGTCTCTAGAAAAACTGCGTTCAAGTATTTAAAACATTACAACAATGCATGCCCAGTAATATTGTTGTAATGTTTTAAATACTTGAACCCAGTTTTTCTTGAGAAGATAATTGTTTTGTATATGGGATTATCGTCCATCGACTCTTTTGGGCTTTCACATGCGCGAGCGTACAACCAGTCGGTGAGTTACATGCTGTTTATAAAGTTGTTTTGTAACGTCCCCATGCCAGTAATGTGAGAACCATGCATTTGGTTTTGATGGTAAGGCTTGTGACTTTATTGTCGGATGGTTTATAAAGTGGTGTGACGTTTCTGCAGTGTGCAAGTTGTTGTTTTACGTGGAAGGGTTAGCAGTTGCCCCTTAGCCACCACGTATTAGCCTCGCATGACAGGGTTTGCGAACAGTGCGATCTCCACACAGGGAGCGCAGATTTGCACCTGTCTGTGTCCTACTATCAGTATTTGACAACCTCTAGCAATGGAAACGCGCTTCAAATGCCCCGGAGTTCCCCTTTAAGTGGTCGGTCACAAGTGGGGATGGGGCCGTAGGAGAGTTTTCCCCAAGAATAAGAACATGAGTTACAAAAGTACTACGAACAGTGGACAATTTTAATGGTAATGTTAAAGGTTTAAATGATTGTTGAATTCAGTATCATTTGAGGTGATTTGGTACATATATATTCCTTTTTTTTTTGCAGTATTTTCATTTATTCAATATCTTCCATTTTACCTAGAATTATTAGAATACTTTATTGTTAATCATGTGTGATGATTTTTTTTAGATTAGATTATTTCTTTATTAAATCACTGATAAGTGATTTCAGGGGGGATTATGTGGGAGAGCAGAACCTTGACACATTGTCCAAATTCCACATTGTGCCTTGTTGTTGTCCGAATCATGCATATTGTTTGAGGTTAGGTTGAGCTCTGTCTAGATAATGGCGAAAACGAGGCGCCAGCCTCGGACAGCAGGTGCAGAAGAGAGATTGGGTTTGGGCCACGTACGCATTGAAAGATTCAGAAGGGTATAAAAGATTGTCACAAACTGAGGTCAAAGGGAATTTCTGTGCATTCTGAAATGTAAACGTCTCTGTGACGGTCTGTTCAATAAATTCCGACTCATTTTTCTCCACAACATTCTTTCAGTTTAAAGAAAATTAAATGGCTAAAATACCTATTGCACATCGGCACATATCAAAGTAATGTAGATTATGTTATGTGCACTCAAAAGTCTGTTGGATGCAAATGAGATGTTTAAGAGTTCTTCAATTATCCATCTTGCTCCATGCATCTACACGCCAAAATGTGGACAAAAGGTATTCTCTATGGAGCTTTATGGCGCTTTTTCATTCAAGCAGAACTGATATGAATGATAACTGAATGATAGAATATGGATGCCCGCTACAGCCGACCAATCAGAGCAGACTGGGCTCTCCTGGAGGGGCTGGCCGAACTAAACTCTGCTTTAAATGCAACTAGCGAGCGGTTTAATGGTGACTTTAATATCTGTAAAATAACAATAATGGAAGGGCAAAGAAAGCTGGATACAGATAGCTTTTAGTTACCTTTTAGTGTTGATAAAAACTTCACACCACACATGATCAGATGAACAGTGCCTGTCACCTTTTACCAGCGTCTTGATTTTTCATTAACGTGTCATTAACGGTTTTTAACTTTAACCTGGGATTTCTTCCTTGACATTAAACCCTTATCGAACTCATCCTGCATCAATCAATAGTGGCATTTGAGTGTTCAGACATCACCTCCAAGCGTTAGATCTGGGGGGGGGGGGGAAGCATCATCTGCATGCATACTGCCTACCAAAGATCAAAATGTTAACAAGCTACTGCCGACTGTTAGAGTTTGGGGATTCCCTCTTTAACATAATAAAGAGGAAAAAGGGAGGATCAGTGAAAAGGGTAACTGAGGAGACTACTTGTATTACTTCTGGAACTCTTGTCACAGCTGTTCTAACAAATAATGAATGTATGGAGGGAGAATAAAAACCCACAAAAGGTTAGCATAGTTAGAAAATCTGTGTTTGACAATGTGAAATTTATTCATAAAGTGCTCTCAGAACTTGAGGTTTCTTTGCCACTAAGTGCTTCGCAGAGAACAAAGGTCATGAATATTAAGCGGAAAAGATGTCTCAAAACAAGGATGAACAAGAGTTATATAAATGTTGAGTTATGGTTCCAGCAGTGTGAGGGTGAATCTCTGAGTGGCTCCAGTACGTCAACAGAAGGCAAAGCTGATGTACGATTAACACGATGACACCACCTGGTTAGGCTTAGGAATCTTTCCAAGCTCCATCTTTGTTCCAAAAGATGGAAAGTAGAAAGATCAAGGTTGGCACGGAGAAAGCTAGAATTAAAAAGAGGAAAGCTCTGGAAACAGACGCATCTAAATATGCAACTTTTTCACTAAAACCAGCTCGCGGTTTGTAATGTCAAATGAGGACGATGAAACGGATGAGGCTGCCTGCAAACCCCCGTTCAAGTTAACGTGACGTTATATCATTTAAATGATAGCATGATGCGACGCCACATAACTGGAAAACTTTGTCTTGTAGCCCCTCAGAGTCAGAAGATGCAGCACCGAGCAGCAGCCATGAGCCCACAGGTCCAGAGTGGGCAGGTGGGATTGAGTGAATATTATTAGAATGAATATAATGAAAAGTATGGTGTAGATCTGCTCTATATGAAAAGTGCCCTGAGATGCTTGATGATTCAGCGCTACATTAATGAAACTGACCTGAATTGATCAGAAGGCTTTGTAAAAAAGGGAGATTTGTGCTGAGAATTATGATTTAGTGTCAGAAGCAGAGCCAGTAGCCAGTAGTGATGAGGGTGTGAACAAGCAAGCATTAGTTCCAATATAACCACTTTCTATGCCCAAACGATAGTAGTGACCTGTTATATTTTTTAATCATTAAAAGTAAAATAGTAAATACACAAAGTCCACAATTGAAAGAGAATAAGATAAAAGTAATATGAAATAAACCTGCATAATTTGAAAATATCTTAATTGATTAAGTCAAAATGTGTTTTCCATATCAAATGTCAGGTTATAATTACATGATTTTATTAATAGGTTGTGATCTAAAGTGGGCCGGAGTGAGGCATGAAGCTCCAGGGCTGAAAATGGAAAATGAGTCCCACCCTGCTATGGGCAGAAGATTTGGTGGCGACTGAACTAATGAGATCACGGATACCAGCAGCTGAAATGAGTTTCCTTCAGAGGGCGGCTGGGCTCAGCCTTATGGATGGGGTATGGGGCTCAACCATCAGCCTTCTGAAGGGAGCTTCGGGAAGAGTTACTGCTCCTCTGCATAGAAATGAGTCAGCTGAGGTGGTTCGGGATGTGAGGAGGAGATTATTTGGGCCCCGGGGTAGACCCAGAACAAAGAAACAGAACCAGAAGAAAGTAATCCCCTCTGGCCTGGGAACACCTCAGGACCCTGAGGGAGGAGCTGGACCTGTTGCCTCGGCGACCCGAGCAAAAGATAAAGGATGGATGCAAACAGTATGATATAGATCTTTTGAATTAATTTACTTTATTGTATAATAATAATAATAATAATAATACACAATTTATAAATAACTGCAGCTGTGTTTAAGCTAATGTAAGATAGGCTTTAAGCTAATTAAGAAAACTGCCAAAATATCAAAATCCATCTAAAATATGTCATGTTCATGACTAATTAGATAGATAGTGTCTACATCCACTCATGGCTGTCATGGTCTATGGGTTCTGTAATGCTCTTCTCTTACTTTTATTCCCCCTTTTAAAAGACTTGAGGTTCAATCTCCTCACCAAGTCCTTGTTTACTAAATGCCACACCTGCTTTGCTGTCGTCATTATTCCCTGAAGTAATGTTTGCACCTGCTCCTCATCTCATTTCCAAAAATCTGCATACCGGCAATTCCTCCACTCGATCTCCATTTGCGTCTTAATCCCTCCCACAAGAGATCCGAGGCAAGGTGACAGGTGTTCAGCAACACCACACATCCTTGCTTCAGAGCCTCAAATTTAGACAGACCTCAACTAAATATGACGACTGCATCATCTAACGTCTGACGGTTCAGTGGAGCCTTAAATCTGTTTGGGACTAAGTAGAAATCTACTTCTGAATTCATTTGAAAGTGTAGGATTAGCATGCGGGTCCTCTGTGAAAAGCATGCACCCTTATACCACAGGCGCCTAAAACTCTCCCTTCCACTCATTCTGCTTGGTCATGCTGCCACTTAACGAACAGATTGCGGTCGAGCAGTCCGCCGCCTCAGCAGAGAGGAGCAGCACCAGGGACGCACAGGCTCGCACACAAAGTAATTAGAGTTCGTTCAAAGGTTGCTACATTTTTTCGCTGGAGGCTTTTTTGCTAAGAAGGTGCTGAAATTTTTTTGTGTCTTGATTGCATTAGGTACAGAGGGACAGATGTACCCTGTGTGTGAAACAGGAGGGGATCCAAGTGGTGCACATAGCTTTAAAAAGCACTTTCTTCTTTGATTTAAAAAGGAAAACAGACTTATAATGCACTGGGAAAAATGTCCCTCCAAAAATAAGTAAAAAAAACAACAAATATGAGACGTTTTTTGCTTGAAATAAGCAAAAAAATCTGCCAATGGAACTAGTGAAAATCGGCTTGTCAAGATTTCTTGAAATAAGATGTGATATTTGGGACTTTTGAGATAAAAGTGATCTTGAAATTAGCTTAAAAACCTCTTCAAATGAAAAAAAAAAAGCTAATTTCATGTGAAATATGACTCAAAACAAGACTTTTTCACTTAAGATATTCCAGATGTATTAAAACATCTCAATGAGATAAATATACTTGGTAAGATTTAGATTTTTTTTTTGGCTACATTGGTCCACATTAAAAATGGTTTTCCTGTTCACTGCAGTCAGTCCAGAAATTAGAGCTCGGTTCGATTGCGCTTTATTGTCAGACTTCATTTTCACCGTCTCTTAGATTCTCCAGCCGCTGGAATGTTTTTAATCTCGCGAGGAGAACAGAGTACAGAGCAGTTTAGCAGCATTATTTTCCTAAAACTCTTTGAATCCTGTTAATCTCAACTGGTGTGGGAGTCAAAGGCTGGAAGCGTGGCAGGCTTGTTTTTTTTTTTGCACAAATTGCTCTTTTTTTGGCCACAAAATTCAACAAATCATCACTTTCCACTCAAGCACGAAGGGTTTTGGACAGCCTAAAAGAGTGCACCGGATGTTACAAATGGGTGTTAAGATATCCGTCCTACATGAGCACGTCCTGACTTAACCTCATTTATAAATATTGGATTTTGCGGTGCAGAGGGCTGTGTGGACATTCTCTTTTTGGAATAAGAAGAAAAGGGTTCACTGGATGCACGCTCCTGGGATCAGATCAACTCGGATGGATATCATTCATTTGAACTACAAAGGCAGGAAGGTACACAGGCATGGTCTTGTTTGGATAATGATAACAGGCCCGCGGGTCACCTGGGCAGGCCAAATATAAACAGCTATGATCCAGGATTTCAGTCTTGTTAGTTTTCAGCTGCCATGCAAACGCGATCCTAATATCAATGAAAAATAAACAAAGATGTGAGCTTTGGTTTTGTGCCACTTCAAAGTGTAACACAACCATGTGAATCCAAACAGCATATGAAAATGACTGCATTCTGTCAGCCTGTCATCCGTCCGTCCTTTCATTCCTTGGCTCGGCTCACTTTGAATGCAGTCCCGGCTGAACCAGCCCTGGCTCTAAGTATGTCAGCCTCAGGACCCTGTTTGTGGATGAGTGGAAGTCAGGGCGCATGCGCCAGTTGGACGTTTGTCCTACCTGGCACAGTGCATACGATCCCTGAGGATGTTTGTGTGTGACAGTATGCGTGTGCACTACCATCACTCCAGATGTCTCTCCACATCCATCCGTTCTGATGACTGAACAGCAGCTCTCACCGGACTGCTGAAGCTCCACGCAAACACACACACACTTCAAACAATGCTACTTAGGACTCGGGCCAAATCACCCTTCTTACAAGTGGGAGCCAAATTATCTGACTCGGAACAAGACTGGGCAGAAGGCTCGTTTTTTGGGAAATCAAATGAGTCCAAAGACACTGATGCAGGCGGGAAAATGTATGCTTTCACAACAACAGTCAGTGAGGTTACATGGCAATGAAAGGATCAGATGATTGGCTAAATTACAATAAGATTGAGTTATTAAGTGCATGTAGACACCTTAATCTGAGAAGAAATTGGGTAGAATCGAGTTTAAGACCCTGAGATAACTGGGTTGAAAGTCACTCTAAACCTGTTTGCAGACGCTGAAGCTCGTGGTGAATTAGACTTTGCGTTCTGCGCATGCTCCAGATGTTTTCCCGGGGTCGTGACCCGGAAGTCAAAGGAGACGATATTCCTGTTGTTGTCGCCGTCAGAAAGAAACAAACAACGCGATGGAGAATGCTCCGTTGGGCATCGAGTTTGTGCAACAAGCAGCTCATCACAGAGCAAATGTAGAGGGACGTAGCTTCATCTGGCTCTGCGTTCTCCATCTTTCTCCAATGCCTGAGTTTGTTGTTGTTGTTGTTGGTGAAGAGGTCAACAGGAAGTGGCTCTATTAGCAACAGCTGGAATGGGTACAGCGCCACCTATCATACCGGGGTATGACACGCTTTGTGCCTCTGATCCCATTCATTCACCGCCATATATCCAAGGAGAATTACCCTTGCTCAACTCATTCTTATTGTAATTTAGCCAATAATCTGATCCTTTCAGAGCCATGGAACCACACTGAGTATAACTAATCTATTGTATTCATGCATCAACTTACATACCATATATGTTCAATATAATGTAATAGTGTGTTAATCATGTTAAAATAAAAGTAGGATTTTACTGTAAAAGACTGCAACTAATGACGATTTTAATTCAGGAATGATGTGATTATTTTCTCTACTTAACAAACTAACTGGTGTTTTAAGCACTCCTACAAACCAGAGCCTGAAAGCGGTGAATTAAAAGAAGAATCATTGTGAACCAGTCAATGTTTGTTTAAAAGAAGCAACTTTCAAACTACAAAATAATTCAAAATCAATTTTTATAATATACATTTCTTTTGGGTGGGTTAGTTAATTAATAGCACTCCAAAAGTGTGTCGTATTATTCTGCAATTATTCCAATTTTGAAATGAATTTTTGCATACAATCGCTGACCTGACGTCGTGTATGAGTATAAAGTGTCATTGTGGCAAGATTACCCGTATCCAAGGAAACCAGCTGCCTCCAATTAGATACTCCTATATATATAGGCCTATACAGAGCTATAGAGTAATACACCATCTTTTTACACCACTCTGGGCCTATATAGCATGAGACTCCGCCAATCAGGTTAAAACTCTAAACAAATGGACTGACAAAATTATTGGTAAATACATTACATTGATACATTTTCAACAGCATTTCCTCAGCTTATACATCCCACAATTAAAACATCCAGAACTACTAATTTCCATCTTTCTCAGCATTTGTATTACATCTTAATTTAATCACACGCATTATCCAACCAGAGCCGAGAACACACACACACGACTTCCTATAAAAGAGTTGCCATTGAGACCGATTCCTTTTAAAACCGGAGCACAAGATGGCCTCCTCGAGGAAAGCAAATTTTCCTTTCAGTGAGAATCAACATCTTGAATTAAAGAAAAAAGGGAAAAAAAGGAAAACTGAAAGAGTGTTTTTGTTTAAAGTTGGTTAAAGACGGATCTCACACGGATGGAAGCTTTTTAAACATTAATGGAGAACCAGACTTCTCCGTCACACAGGTTTGTGAACAAATGTAGAATTATTGCCAGCTGTACAGCGCACCACTTCACATTCAATGATCATTTGAATCTCTAAAAGTCCAATTGAGGATTTTGAAATGCGGGATTGTGTCAGCCTTGAAGTATAACACAGGAACCCAAAAATAGTAACAAAGCAAACGGTCTGTGCACTGGAAAAAAAAAAATCAAAGTCTTACCAAGTATTTTTGTCTCATTTCTCGTCGAAATATCTCATTACACTTAATATAAGACACAACTGCCTAACAAGTACCATTTCAGCCAGATATAGGGACTTGTTTTAATACAATACATCTGGAATATCTTGTTAAGTGAAAAAGTCTTGAAAACAAATTGTTTTGAGTCACATATCATATGAAACAAGCTTTTTTTTTTAGATTTGAAGAGGTTTTTAAGCTAATTTCAAGATCACTTTTATCTCAAAAGTTCTAAATATCACATCTTATTTCAAGAAATCTTGACAAGCCGATTTTCACTAGTTCCATTGGCAGATTTATTTGCTTATTTCAAGCAAAAAGGTCTTGTATTTGTTGTTTTTTTTAGTTGTTTTTGGAGGGGCTTTTTTTCCAGTGTGTGCAACAATGCAGACAAGTGAAATGAGGAATAAAACATCTCAGGTGCTCAGCAAATCTAACAGAATTGGGCAATAATGTGCAGTCAGGAAGACCAATTCTGTACGAATCTTCTGAAACTAATTACGAGATCAGAATGCTTTACTCCAACAGAGCTGCTACACGGCCGTTATTTTCAAAGGAAAGTCTAAGATAAAAGCAGATCTAATTGCTCTCTGGTAGTGGCTTTCAAGTTTCCAGATGAAAATTCAATCTAAGCAATATAACACCTGAAAAACCTCCTTCAGCAAATAAACCTGTGCATGATGTAAATGCTTTCTGTGAAAACGTCTTGGAGGAAACGGGGCACTGGAAGAAGTTCACTGCATTCATACCCAGCTGCTCCTCAAGTAGCTGCGAAGGTGTGAAGGTGACAAACTGCTACTTAGTTTCACTCGCAAACATGCACACAACCGCTCACGTACACACAGATGTGTGAACTTGTGGCTTCCCAGACCATTTAGATTTTTCTCGTAGCGGAAGTGTTGACAAAGAGCTACAAGGGTGGGATTGGCAGCGAGTTAATTAACAGCAATGTTTTCAGCTCCCTGAAGGGAAACAACACCTGTAGGCGAGAGACTGGGTGTGTGAATTCGACCTGACACATACAAAGCTGGAGAAATCTCACCCATATTGAATATGCATCAAAGTGCCACATGGTGCAAATAACACCAAGTGTCAACTAATTCTCCGTATGCATTACTTCACGCTGGAAAAAACCGCGGAGCCACATCATTTATAAAACCATTCACACTTTCTGAACTCCATTTTAATGGATCTGCACCATCAGTCTTTGCCGCGAGCACATCAATGTTTTTGGGCTTTAATGTATTAATTTATTGTTGACGTTAAAGAAATGGTGTCCTAGAGGTAAACCGATTGCTGCAGACTTTGCTTATGACATTGATGGTAACTAGCTCCACAACAGCTGCACTGGCAGCATATTTGCCCAGAAACTACATTAAAACGGTCATCCATCACCAGAAACCAATTTAAAGTCCATGAAGGTTTTCTACTCTGTACAAATCAAACTCACTCCGCTATCAATTCTTACGACTTTTTTTTTTTTTTTTTTTTCAACATTTCCATCAAATGACCTGCAATTTTTTTTTTTTATCTTTTCAAAATCTGCCTTACAGTTTACTACAGTGGGTTCAATAATTGATTTGGTTTTAAAAAGAGCCTCTTCTGTTCTGTGTCCTGAAAAGAGCAAACAAGCTGCTTTTGATGGTGTGCTGGGGCCCTGCCTGGAGCCTGAATACAGCCACTTATCTGCTAAAATTTCTCAAAGCACGAGCAACAAGATGTCAGTTTGAAACAGGCTGAAATAATCATGCTGCACTGGGAGCTTTTAAAAAGGCATTTAAGACCTAATTACAGAGTAAAATCAACTTGATGGCTGATTTTGTGCAGTGAATGGGGCAGAGAAGAATGGAATAACTCATTCTTGGATTTTATTGTGAGGAGCGCCGTTTATCCGTCCCTTTTACCAGCAAAGAGAGGGAAACATGACAGGACGCTTGGTTTCAAAGTAATCAGGCCCTTTTGATGCAAATAACCGTTTCATTCTTTAAAGATTTCTGTTCCTGCAAAATACTCCAAAACATCAGAAAAATGTATTATTTATATGTCATTTATTTCTAATGTTTTGTCATTTTGTCTTTCTTTTGCATCAAATGCAAGAAAGTATCACAAATCATCACACAAGTGGGGTTTAAATACATGCAGTGGTACCTGAAAATCACTCTGCCCACAGTGATATCTGGCACACTGCGATGCTAACTGCTCACCACATGATCTCGATACAAAGACGAATTCCATCCTATTTTTACCTCTAAATTGCTCGCAGGCCTTATGAAAAAAAAAAACGAGAGAGTCAGAGATGAGACAGGTTGTGAATAAAAGAAGGGAAATCTTAATTTTTGCACTCCGCATGGGGAGTGGTACGATATGGCTTTCATTTCTCTGCCGCAATTAAATTTGAGAGCGGAAATGGCAACAAGCATCTAAATGCCTGCTGGTAGCAACGTGGCTGGTAGACAAAGGCACTGCTGGGGCCCTGCAAACAGCGTGTTGCTCTTAGCGGCGCTATGATGCCCTCGCTCACTAACGGGCATAATAAATCAACTGCCGGAAGAGCGGTGGGGAGAAAGGGGTTGGTGGGCGGGCACTGATGTGAGCTTTTTAAGCAGGATTGAGTTGGTTTAGAGAAGTGGAGGAGTAAAAATGTAGAAAATCAGAGCGAAAGAAAAGAGGGCTTTAAAAAAAAAAAGTACCAAATTCTTGCTTTGGTTCCTTCTTTCTTTGTATCCCCATGCTTTGCACACAACATACTCCCTCCAGAACAGCTTTTAGCTCATTGCCTTGGCAATGTCCAAAAGATATTTGTGTAAGAAAGCTGTGAGAAGCTGCCTTTAATGTCATCCCCATGCAATATAAATCAGCCTTGTTCTATCTGAACAAGCGCATTTATATTTAGGAGGTCGGTTTGCTCCCATGATTAAGCACTGAGCACAGCAATTAACATTTTAAAGGTTAGCATCTCTGCAGAGAAACATGCGTGTTTGTCCCTTGCACAGCACATATGGCAGTATTCTATTCCGTATTCTGATGCCAGTGTTTACTGCATATCTTAGGAGTTTGACACAGTTAGGATGGAACACATGCTTATGGTTCAAGTATAATCCCTAAGAGAGAGAAAAGTAAGATTATGAGAAAATGATGAAAAACTGAGTAACATGCTACAAGAAGGCGGTGTTACTGCTGCGTTTCAACGTAGGTAGGGAGCGAAAAATAAAAAATAAAAGCAGACTTCAACCAAGAAACGTCTGAAATGGGTCTAACAATGAAAGAAAAGAAGCAGGCGAAGTGACAGATTTGACTCCGATTGCATGCAATTGCCCCAAAACAACAAAAGAAATACAAGAAAATAAAAACCAAGAGCTCTGCAAATTATGCAGCGTGTTGAGGCTCATGCAAATTCTTTGTCAGGTTAGAAGCAACACAATTAGCCTCTGCTGATTCCTGTCACACCAGCCCTGAGTAACGCAGGTGGACTGTGCAGAAGCTGATGTGCCTTCTCATGTGTGTGTGTGTGAGAAAAAGAGACCCGGGGAAGAAAGCATCTTTTGTTCTCTTCAAGGCAGACTATTCCCATATGATGCCACCTCGCCCTGCTGCGCATGTTGCAGAACCTGCTCAGATGGTTGCAGAGACTACTTTTCCCCCTGCGAATTCCCTTTGATGCACCTGCGACTCTGCGTTAACACGTGAGACCAAAATGAATTTAAAAAAGCACTCAACTTGTCCAGAGGACAAAATAAATCATAGATAAATAGGCTCTTCACTGAGCCATGCATATATTCACAAGATTTGTCACATGCACTGAAGTACAATTAATGTCTCTGAAGCATAAACAGAGACTCGGCCATGAAATACCAGAAGAGCCTCACGGGCGCTATAAAGCAGCAGTTAGTTGTCACACACAAATACAGACGTACACGCCCACTTCCATTTGTCAGAAGCGAGCGCACGCACATGCAAACAATCAGGAGAACACTTCGATCACATGGAGCTGCTGCACACACACACCTGAGCTGCCAGTGCAGCCAGCTCCAGGGGATCATTTCACTTCCCCACAGCACCAGCACGGCTCCAAATGGAAGACAGGGCGCTTTCTTTTATGGGCCTGCCAAGAGATGTCATTGTACTATCAGTAACAATTGGACCCCTCAAACTGTCTCACATTATGTTTTATTGTGGCGCGACTGCCAATGTTTGAGTGCATTACCTCCATCCCTTGCTGTTGAAAACATCAAGAGCAGAGCGGTACATAAAAGAACATTTAATTTGTCAAGGGGAGGCGTGCAGCCGATGGCTGATGCTACACACACACACACACACAACCTCCATGAGCATCAGGTACAGGAAGAGTGAAATATCAGTGTAATTACACAAAAGATTTAGTTTTTGTTTGCACATTCATTTCCAGCATTCATTACACTTCTATACACGGCTCAGAGTCTGCCAGCACGCTGTCCAGTTCCATTTCCACTAAGTGATCATTCTGACACACGACTATCCTTCTGGGAAGCTGATACAGAAAAAGGTTTGACCATCTTTTCCACCTAACCACAAAGCATCAGATCAGTGGTGCGCTAATCTCGTTGCCATTTAGATCTAATTGATTTCCATAGGAAGGCCTCGTGGCCACAGAGCTTCTTCAAACCAGTCTTCATAGCCTCTGGCCTTATTGGACGGCAGCTTAAGGCCATGCTGGTGTTTATATGGAGGGTAATTGGCTTAGGGTGATACTAAGTAGCATCCCTTCAACTAAATTCAGTTACTCTGATCCATTCCAAGGACTCACCGATCTCCATTACTGACACCGAGCACAGGAAGCCAAAGTTTTATTTCAACTCGAGAAATACTTCTTGATTCAGATCCATAAACAGAAGATTAAAATCAGTGAGTCATATGGCATTTGTTTTTTTTACATTTTACTGTATCCACTCGTCGCTGAATGTTTGCAAACAGCTGCAAAACTGAAGAAAGTTCAGGCATTTCCATTCTACCTGACAGAGAAAGAAAATTATTTATTCCCAGCAAGACATTACTAAAGAAGCAACAACAAAACACAACTAATGCCTCGTATTGTGAAGGCCTTTGGAGGGACAAAAGGGACAGAACAACAAAGAAAGTGCATGCTAAGACCGCGACAGGCAGGCGCAGGAGGAAGAAAGATGAATAAGCTTAACTGTCTTACAGTGAAGCCATGGCAACAGTGATAATGGCTGGAATGAAAACTGCAATTATTTTGTGTCGATGGAACAGCAGAGGCAAAAGAATTGAGAGAGACGGAGAAATCCTCGGCAGTCTAAGCAAATAAGTGACATTAATAAACTCAAAACTACACTATCCATCATAAACTGTCAAGCCTTTTCATATGCCTCGGCAAACAATATGCTCGTGTTCATCCACACCACTGTTTCTGCGCGTCAATGTGAAGACGGATAAGATAAAGAGTGCAGGGATGCAGGTTGTAGAGGTGGAAGAATCAGACAAAAGTATACGTAAACAGCCAGGCATAAAGAGCTGAAAGGTCCTCCAGTCTTACTGGGAAGCTCGCTGTACTGTAAATATGTCCCTCTTGGTGGGAATCAGTGTAAAAGGCAGCTAGCAGCTGGTGCTTAGCGGGGTCCTGCTGGCCCAAGCCAACAGCCGCCCCGGCTCACTGATGAAGACAGATGGATTGGGCCACAGCCCCAACGCAGGAAACACACCCCCGAGTCGGCAGATTAGAGCCAAGCTTCCAATGAAGCCCCGATAGCCCACAGAGGGAGAGACGGCAGACTGGGAAGAGAAGCAATGCTTGGTACGCAGGCGTCTCTTCACGTGAACTTTTGAACCAAGGAATGATCTGGAATAAGGTCAGCTGAATGTTAATGGCTGAGTGAAACGGTGCACTGAGGAATGGCAAAGGGCAGAGACTAAACAAAAAGATCTTTAGCATGGTGGGCAAATAAGCACAAAGCCATGTTATTTACACAGTAAAATAACAGATGACCTATCGGTGGAAAGGTGATATCATGCCCTTTTTTTTTTTCCACAGCTCAAAATCCCACAGATTGTTCATTTCACCTCATCTGCGATACGTCCGATTCTAACCCCATGACTCAAGTTTTGTAGCTTTAAATTCAAGTAAGCTGCAGCTAAAAACAAGACTTTTAACCCTGAAAGGTTAGGGGTCAAACAGAACCGTCCAAAGCCCTGAAACAAACCAGGAAGTAGCTACCAATAAACGACAACAATGACAAAAACTATGGATTCAGCGCAACAAAAGAAGAGCAAGAGAGCTTGGAAACATAGTACAAAGACAATGTGAGGAGGCGCAAAGGAAACACGACTACATAAAGGAGGGTAGGCTATATTCATAGAGCACAGGTGTAAAGCCATCGACTGAAAGGACACAGCTGGGAAAAGCAATGGCAAGAAGCAAAACCGAAATAAGAGTCACAGTCAGATGGATGTGCATTAGATGCAACAAAGATATGCCAGTGAGAGCACTTCATGGAGAACTTGGCTGCGTCAGTTCATGTAAGCACAGAGGAGCAAAGCAAAGAGATTTGAATATCAGCCAGACACCATGCAACAGCTCAATATATAACAAGCTGTTAAGTGGAGAGAAGACAGTATCGTTAAATTCACAGTAATTAAGTGTGTCTTTAGTTCCCGTATCACACATGTAATTATATGCTGATCCAGTTATAAGTTGACAGAACTAAATATAGGCGTGTATGCACTCAGATCCCGACGCTGAAGCCATGCCAACAGGTGGTTTGGGATGCTTGGGACCACATTTTCACAACACTGAATTAAAACTTCTTCTCCGTCGGTACCTGCCTGCACACCTTCGGGGACAGAGCCTTCAGCGTGGCGGCCCCCCACCCTCTGGAACTCTCGCCCTCCAGTTATCCGTCACGCCCCAACTCCAGACGCTTTTAAATCTGCCCTTAAGACCAACCTTTTCACTGTGGCCTTTAATCAATTAGCTGTTCACTCAACCCTTGTAAAGCGACCTTTGGTTCCCTGAAAGCCACTATATAAATTCAAGCTGTTATTATCAGAAAGTTTCCTTCCTTGTTTTGTTTAGAATTAAAGATGTAAAAAGGAGTCGCCTTATAGGGGCTTTGGCCCGAACATTTAGGGCATTTCTATGCATCATAGAACTCAACATGGAACATAGAGGCCTCTGTAGGAATATATTATGTATTGCAAGGTAAACACAACCCATGGATATGATAGAGGCTGTAAAGTTATTGTTGTTGCGTGCTTTCAGCTTTTTTCCCCTCAGAGTTGCTCAGAATGAAAGCTAAAGAGTTTAAAAACTCTGGTTAGTGTGTCTTAAGGCAGCAGAGGTGTGTTGGCGGAGCTTTCTTCTCTCATATCATCAGTTAAATACATACATTTATTGAAATGTGTCACTGAGGTCACTGAATGCTTTCGACTTAATGTCCCGTTTGCTGCTCAGCTGACTGAAGTAGGTCGCACATTTATTCCCACAAAGAGCAGGAAACTAAGAACCGATTACAAACGTTTACTTAAGATGCATGCGAGGACGCATTTGCAATCCAAGGTGTAAAGTATATACAAGGACTTAGAAAAGTCCACTTGGGATCAGCTCACCCCGGATGCATATTAACACCAGGTCTGAGGAAGGCCTGAGATGCTCCAAGTGTGTGATGGCTCCCAGCTGCAAGTCCTGCAAGTAACACTACAATGTGGTGAATATTTTAAACATTGGCAGAGCTTAGACATGGTGCACACGGTGATAGGCGCAGTGGTGGAGCGTGAGGCAGCTGCTCATTTAGAATTTAAGAGTAGGCATCTGTTTGTGAGCCAGAGCTTATCCAGTTTTGATGTCACAGCCGGCATTTCTCCATAGATCTTTCTGCTTTATGAAGGAGGGAAACAAGTTTTCTTTCATGATTTGTTTCTCCAGTTTTTTTTTAATGCCTGTAGGATACGCAAAGAGGATCATTATGCTCTCCATTAAATGCATGCGGTTGGTAAATAATACCATCCATAATGTGTAATTTAAGCCATTAAACTTAGTAATTTAGCCTTTATCTGAGTGACTTCTAACTGAGAATGGAGTAGTCTGAACTGAGACCGATTGTGCATGAGATAACAGCATCAGACAACGATATTGAAAGGCTGCATAAGCCCGTTTGAGTTTAAACAACTGGGCGCCGATTCTGTAGGCAAGCATCAGAGACCTGAATTTTATTTGGCCATGAGTAGCAAGTGGAATTCAACGAGTCATGGAGTGACATGTCTTTTCTGGTTGGTCAAACATCAGACGTGCCACTGAGTTCTGGATAATCTGAAGGGATTTCACCGGTAATGCTGGGAAGCCTGCTATAACAGCATTGCAGCAGATGAGCCAAGAGAAACATGGCGTGCACCAGAGGATGTGCAACACACTGAGTCTGATTTTTTCTTATTTAGTGAAGTGCAAAGAGACTTGACTAAAAGACTAACGCAGTATGGTTGGACATGAACAACCATTCTGGTATCTAGCATCCTTTGAGACAGTTGTGGAGGTGATCTTTGTGGATATTGTGTTGAATTAGTGTTTGAGGATTCAGATAAAAGGAAGTTTTGCTTCATCCATTTAATTATTTCACAAAGACAAGCTGAGATTCAGGCTAAAAGTGAGGTCATCCGGTGTGAATGAGGAAAACAGTTGTGCATCATCTGCATAGCAGCGACATGGGGAGCCACCAATGCAACGAGAGGGGTCCCAGTACTGAATATTGAGGCAGTGGAACATGGACATTTGTCCTTCCCATGACACCTTGAAAGAACACCCAGTGTAGTATTCAACCCAAACGTGTGTCATGTCTGAGGTGCCATAATTACTAATTGGTGGACTCACAAAGCCACAAAAATGGCTCTACCGTGGGCTCATGCAAGGTAAAAACCATGCCACCGGCAACAAGAGTGCAACTCCCATGCTTAAGACATAATGATTCAAGGTATGTTCAGGAAAAATACAATTTGTTTTGTCTAAACATTCACTTTGCTGAGCTGATGTGTTCATAAGAGTTTATGATATAAGTAGCTTTAATTGCTGGAACTGCCTCTGGTTCTTTCACATTAAACACTCTTGATTACAGCTGGCTTCACTGGCACCACTGTTGTGTCAACAACTACGCACCGCCTGCTGATGATGCAGTTTGTCAGACTAAAACATCTTGCCAACGTGACATGCATCCTTACAAAAAAAAAAAAAAGGAATAATTTCACTAACAAACTGCACGTTTTTTATTCTTTGAGAAAGTATGACACTATGTAGACGCCAGTGAACCATTAGATGGCTAAACCGAGTGAAATGTATAAAAAATAAGGTATTAACTAAAAACAAGAACTGCATATTTAGTTTTCACATATTCAGACATCTTTTGAAGCGCAGAAATTGGAGAGATTCCCAAAAAGGTGCACTGAGAATAAACAGAGTGACACCAGGCCAGGGAGAATAGCTTTCTGATGCTCTGTGTGCTAAAGTTGGCTTTCGCACACCTCTGAATGATTTAGGGTGATGAGAGGATAATTAAGACGGCGGCACATTCACAGATGGCTCTATCACACAGCGCGAGAGAGAGAAATTTGACGCGTTATGTGCATATTATATACTGGATACCAGACCTACCGGGGTGTAAAGTCGTTATCGATGCTTTAACACATACACTGATGTGACAAAGAAAGTTAACGGTTAAGTTAAGTTACGGTCTAAAAAGTTGGCGAACAAAACTTCAGATGAGCAGCAATGAATGACACCACACAGCGTCCCTGCTGATATAAAACTGAGCCTAATTACAGAAGCATTGTGTTTAAAAACCAATAAGACTTCATGATTAAAATCACTTCTAGAACTTGAAGTCATTGTTTCTTAGCAAAACATTCGATCAATCCAACATCGTCGTGGAGCAACTTGGGCCCCCTCTTCTTTACAGTGTTGCTGCAGTCCAGTGAGGTTTACTGCTCCCTTAAAGAGGAAGTTTTTTTTTTTTTTTTTTTTAACCCATTTTATTTCTGGCATAAAATACGTTCATCTACTCATCGATAACAGTTTGGTGAAAGTCGGCATCCTTCGGAAGATATTTAGGTCACTAGAAATCCGCGTATATCCATATAACGGGAGCGAACAGGGCACAGACAATACAGCCTCTAAGTAAGGCATTATCTGTCTTTATTTCAATACTTTAAGACCAATGAATGAATGAACACATACTATTGCACTGTTAGCTCAGAGCTGCTGTGTTGTTGTTATTGGGGGCTATCAGGGGGTTTATTGGGGCCTTCTACCATGGATGTATTATAAATGGATATGGCGCCGCTTCTCAGCTGGCACGCAGATTTTTCCCAGTGGCCACTCGTGGTATTGCAACAAAAAAAAAAATCCCCTGTGGCCCAAAAAGCGTGGACTTTTTATCCATCAAAAAGTTTTGTAACGCCCAGAAAAGCCCCAGAAAAGTCTCTTTTCCCAGCGTGACGTCACAGCTGTGCACGTCCTCATCGCCCCGGGGCATGATGGGAGGCCCCAAAGCATCATGGGGGGTGACTCTACTGCGCATGCTCTATGGGCCGCATAACGAGGAAGTAAAGTCAGAAACTTTTTCGGCGAATGCGCCAGGTGAGCAACTCCATTGAAATCAACGGCGGCCATTTTGTAGTCCGTTATCCAGTTAATATAATACATATATGGTTTCTACACACGTTTCTACTGGGATGACGTCAATGACGCTCGCTGCTGCAGAAATAAGGTCCAGGTTTAAAAAAAAAAAACTTCCCCTTTTAGGTCCTGCCACAGCATTTCGATCAGGTTGAGGATCTGAAATCCGATTGGACCACAGCAACACCTCCATTCTTTTCTTTTTCAGACTAATAATAATAATAGATAATGTCACGCTGTAATATGTCATTTATCATTTGCCGTTTATCCGAGGTTGTATTACCAAAGTTTACAACCTCAGAAGGAGCAGATCATTTGTTTTGTCCCGATATTTGAAAATCTGAGGGTGTACCTTTTTTTTCACATGGCGGCATAAAGTCCTCTTTCAGAGAATGAGTGCCTGATGGTTTGGGTTACAATGAGAATTATACAAACAACAAATCTTGTTTGATTGCTTAACAATCTTTGCTTCTTAATCCACTGATAAGTTTCCTTTGCAACTAAATTCTTTAATTCTTTTTCCATCATCACCATCTGGGACTCATCTCCCTGGCAACCAAAACAGAAGGAGAAGCTTGTTGATGCTTTTGGGGGAAGATGTAAAATTGGAAGCACAGTTTTGTGCAATGCTCATTTCACACAATCTCTGGGACACTTTGCTGTATGTACGCAACATGGTAGGCATTTTTAACACAATAAGGGCTTAGTCATAACAGAATATCACAAAACCCAAAGTAGACGTGAACAATGAAGTCAGTAGAAATCATTTGGAACAAATGCTATTAACTGAAACTAGCCAACAACAGCAAGTATGCATATAAGATGTACTCCTCACAGCTTAGTCAGCTCATCTTTATACACATTACTGCATCTTCTAAATTGCAACGTCTAACTGACAACATGAAATGTGTCGTCTTCTGCTTACAGTGGTGGAAACAAAATTAAAAATGGCAGCGAATGAACAGTCTCCTGGAACTACACGGAACAAATGAGTCTGCAAATTATGTTCGCTTGCATTTTCTCCGCTGCTTTCACTCTGCCTTCTTTTAGTTTTGCTCCATCCAAGTAGGATGAAAAAAAAATAAAACTAATTGAAGAGAGAAACCTCAGAGAGCAGATGAGAAAACAGTATCCACAATTCAAGCCACATACAATTTGATGACATGACCAGAAAAATCAATAGGAATTCACTGTGAGAAACCCCCTCAGAGCTTCGCTGGCAGAACAAAAGTACAATTCGGTGCTGTCGAGCTGAAGCGGTAATAGCCCAGTCAAGTCTTTCTCCTGGAGGAATCAAACCATGCATGCTCCAGCAGTGTATCATCCTTCTCATGGAATCACTTATACGAGCTCTGCATCCAGAATTTACAATTTGAGGAAAGACGAAAACAAAAGTGTCAAATTAAAAGTTTGCAGAAACTAGGCTCTTACTTTTATTTTGGCTTTATGGCCGCCTCTCACTGTCACTACTTCCAAACCCCGAGATGGTTTGTAACTCTACAGCAGAGGACGTAATAGGGACAGAGCTTCAAAATCTCACCTGACCTTATGTTTATTCATGTGTGTAGGAGAAGCAGGAGAGACCTCTTTACAGCTGAAGTAGCCAGGCAGAACTAAGGCGATCACCCAAGAGACGGGAGACAGAGCGCCTAACATTTAATTTAATACACACCCCATGGAGAATGAGAACGGGTGACAGCCAGAGGTTAGATAAGGCCAGAAGAGTACCTTTTAACATCGCTGGCCTGATGCACGTCTTGATGCAGCCGCTCTGCGGTCCTGCTGCGTTGACTGAAGAACCGCGAGGACCGAGAACCTCAGTAAAAAGGGTCGCCATCTGCTGACCTTTGGAGGATGAGTCACTGCAACAGAAAGCGGCATATGATCATGAGATAAGGAAAAAAAAGGGTCTCAAAAAGGCACAAAGAGCGAGTTTAAAGTTTTAGAAGTAGTGAAAATCATTTAAAAAGGGCTTTGAAATGCTTTTTTTAGACTCCACAGACAAACTGAAAAGGCTCAGCTTCCAATAAAGGCTCCATGCTTTAAAGAATAAATGTTAATGTGACTGTGTCTTTATAATTTTGATCCACACCATCATTGTATTTATACATTTACACAAATATACTTTAATTTCTTTGACACTCAACTATTGCCTGACAGCTCTGGCATCCATTTAAATGTAACTGTAGGGTTGCACAAAGTAAATCAAAGGCTTCTCGATAAAAAACACAAATTATCCTTTTTAGTTACTCAAAATAAGACAGCTCTGTATCACGGCTTTCTTTAAAAAGACTTCAGGCAGAGACAGCGAAGGGAGGGCTTCCAGTGAAAGTTGGATATCACAAAGCTTTAAAGATAATATTATGCCTAATTAAACTGTGCTTTGGCTACATCATGTCGATTAAAAAGCCCAACTCACATCAGTATTTCAACCAGAAACACACATCATCCCAGGTACAATGAGCCGACACAGCTGGAGACCATCAAAGTTTCAGTGTTGGAATAAATTTGAGCCTTTTGTCTCAAACGCCAAAGGCATCAATGCTTGAAGTCCGTACCGCCCATTGCAGGAAAGCATGTGGGTTTCAAAGTCATGACTGTATGGCTCTAAAAGAAGTATACAACTGTTCAGTTATCTGTGCTAAGTGCTCCAACACACCCCCACACCATCACGAATGCCGACTTCTGATCCGTGCACTTAAAACAAGTCTGATGATACCTCCAAGACTCTGCGTCTGAGCTCCAACCCGGAGAAAGTAGCAGCACTTCTAGGCTTTTTTCCAAACTTTGTGACGTTAAAACTCTACACAGAGTTCCTCAGCATAATTTATGACTTGGTTTTTATGCAGAGCCCACTTCTTCCATCTCACACTCAACTATTAGACCCTTCCATAGTTTGCATAAGATGCATCGCTGCCATCAAATTAATTATATTTTCAAATTAAACATTTCTCACAATAATACGGTGTTTCTGGAGTCATTTCAATTGAATGCAGGGTTGAAAGAATTTGCAAACCATTGGATCTCAGCTTGGAAACCAGGTTGAAAAACAGATTGAGGCCATGATAAACTAGTAAGATATTCTGTAGAGCTATATATATATATGTGTGTGTGTGTGACTTTGAATTTCAATTTATGGAGCTGCTACAAAGGTTTTCAGATTGATCAAAAACTGGCTTTTAGAAATCCTAGTTCAAGCAACTTAACCTCTGAGCTTCAAAGGTCGTGAGCTTAAACTCTTCGGGGCTTTGTCTGGTTTCAGGCATGCTGATTATTCCAGTTTATTCGACAGATCAAATACAGTAAATTTGAAGACTTTAATCCATCAGTGAGAGAAAAAGGAAAAAAAAAGAGGAAAGAAATAAAAGCGCTGCAGGACTGTGAGAAAGATGGGAAAAGAGAAGAATAAAACAATGTTTTATTGCTGCAATTTCAACTAAAATAGGCCTTAGCTAATCTAATGTGCAACAAAGCAATCTCACAGCAAAGAGTGATGGGATCCAAACTTGTGGCCCAGTGGTTTTACACTGAGGCATAAGGTTTTACACTCCGGCAGCTTCTACTTTTCCATTTTGTGTCACCACTTCGCCTTTCCTGCTTATAACTTGGAAATCATTTCAAAGAAACTTCTGGAGGGACGTTGCATTTCCTCGAATGAACCTGGAGGAAAGACAGGTGAGGAGTGTTGGTGGAGCAGCCAAGACCACGTATGCATAGACAGATCAGGTCAGCAACTGTGACACGCTGCATCTTTTCCAGCATTGCTGACCATTAGGTCTCCGGAGCAAGGATGTCTCACTTTACTGAATGCCAATTACCTAAGCTCCTCACTCCTCATGTCTCCTTTGCTCACATATCTGGTGTGAGTGTGACTCAGGGAGAAGAATCAAGAAATGATTGAGAGGAGAAATGGTTAATCTGCTGCATCGTGTTCCAAAAGAAACGGGGAATATGGACCAAAGAGTAATCCACCAGCTGAAAACAAACACGTTTAATTTATCAACCAATTTAAACTTTTTACTTCCAGTGTAAGTATAAAAAGAAATCTATTACATCGTCTTCACTGACCAACTTCATTGCATTTAGAAAATATAAATAAATTTTGAATTTGCTGACATCAAAACGTTAAAAAATTAATAAGCACCAACTCCCGATGAAACGATAAACTACATTAATCTGCACGCATGAGCGGTGAGACATCCGGATGTAACCTGGATGACAAACATTTGCAGTTTAACCCTCACGTCCTTTAGGTGTGAGAAAGGATCGTGCTTTGGTCTGAAATGCATTGTTTTAGTGAGAAAAAGTGTCATTTAAAATTCTCCATAAAATTTACCCTGCTAATTTAAATCAAATTTAAAAGAAACATAAATACTAATTGCAGTTTCTGTGATGGCCTTCCAGAAACTGTGACGCATCTATTTTGGCTCCGCCCCTTTCACACGAAGGTTTCTGATGGAGTTTAGCAGGTTTATTAATGACCATATTTTAAGGAACTTTTCCTGGGAAAAGGTTTTTATTGTTTGTTGTTTTATTTCAGAAAGGATGTGTAGCCCTCCCACTCAACTCTAATTTGTGAGAGTTGTCATGAAATACCCCTTTACACCTGTTACACTTTAAGCATGGGAGGTGAGTTGAAGGGAGTCTACTAAATATGAAATTTGCTACGCGTCTACTTTACCTAAAGGATACAACTCTGCCTAGGCTGCAGAGAGGCCTGGTTAGCTATAAAATCAGCTATCTTGTTGTATGAGCTTACAAACTCCCATGCATACATTTAACACACCATAGCCCTACCATAACCACATTTAACAGATAAACATTTCAACTCCAATTGCAACACATGAAATGTTTATTAAACACACAAAAAAATGGACATTGACCCTTTGAGTCACAAAAATAAAATAATACCCGGGGTTTGCAAAACTCAGTTATGGTACCATGGTGTTGGCGCGCATGTTGGAGCTCATTTGAATCCTCAAGAGAAGTACTTACAGATCCTTGGAATATCAGAATAGCTTGGTTTCAGTCACGCGGTATTAAGGGGGCGCGGTTTTCAGATGGTTGTCAGGAAGTAAATATGGCGACTACGTCTATGGAGGAAACCGTTCCAGAGAGTCCGTATTGTAGAGATTTAAAGCCAGTTTCTAGAATACGATACAAACAATTAGTGAGTAAATATGTTGGGCTGGAACCGTACCTCATGAAGATGAGTGAATTTTCTGGAGAATATAAGGATTTGCTGACCTGGAAACGATCTGGGCTCATACCATACAAAGCTGCGTCGACGTCACTTCCTTGATCTGGGAGCTTCAAAATAAGATGAGGGTTGATCTACTACTGTAGACAAAGTATATGCTATATTCTACATGATTTTTTATGTTGTAGAGTTGTGAATTTGTTTTATCAATGAAGAAATTGAGCAGCCTTGCTTTGTTGTCTACAGTAGCAGATCAACCCTCATCTTACATTGAAGCTCCCAGATCAAGGAAGTGACGTCGACGCAGCTTTAGCAGCAGAGAAGCTATCAGGCTTGTGTTGATAATAATAAACTCCTGGACTATGTACAAACTTCCAAATGCATCGTTTTGTGAGTACAGACCATATTTGTACTACTGTAGAAGTTTGGTGTCATGGCATGTGATTTTAGTGTGGTAATTTTGGAGATACTGCCAGGTTCCATTAGCGCTTGTACTAAGCTATTCGGGATAACTCAGTAACTCAGCTGATGTTCAGCCAATATCGAAAAAACTTCGGGTGGGCTACTTGGCTGGATATCACGGTTCAAATGACCCTAGGGTGAATCTACTCCGAACTATCACTTTAACCACTGAAAATGGTGTCCGCTGTCTTTAACACAATTCCGTCCTTAAACAGCTCCAAACACGGCTTGGCTTACTCTTACTGGTTTTGTACCCGATACCACAAAACTAAATTTTAGTTTCATTATAAATAACAATTTAAAACATTTTCAAAACTTACAACTAGCTCTTACGTTGTTGTTTTTACTTTTACTTCCCAAATAAAATACAACACATACATTTCTCCTCATTAAAGGTGGGGTATGAGATCTTGGAAAAACAGTTCCTGCAGGCTATATTTTTGAAAATACACAACCTTGCCTCTCCCTTCAGCCCACCCCTCGAAACCACGCCTTCAAAACACATGAACGAATCACGAGTCTGTGAACGCGCAGGGGGGAGGGGGGAGGGGGGAGGGGGGCTGACGGTTGATTGGCGTGTCAGAATCCAATAGAAGTAACTCTCATCATTACTTCTATTGGTCAGACATTTCCTCTTGCTACACCCTCTACAATGGACTAAAAGATCATTTTTTTTACCAAACATTCTATTTTAGTGGGTGCAATGGGGTCGTGAGGAGGTTTTCAGACAATATGATTGAAAAAATGCTCCAGAAAACATCTCATACCCCACCTTTAAGGGTAAGGTAATTTTATTTGGTCATTATAATACATAACAAAATATAAACATGAATCGATTTCTTTGATTATGTAATGACCAAAAGGTTCTAGGCTGAAGTAAAAAGAAACTTATTGTGCCTAGCCCTATTACACACGTTATATATGATTCCAAGAAAACAAGACTAGCAAACACAACTGCAGCCGATATTTTACAACTTTACAGAAAACATCTGAACATGACAGATGATTGAAAGCTAAATAATGTCCATCAATCATACTATAGTTTTATAATTTTCAATTAATAATGATTTATACCTTTTTTTTTTAAATTTTCTACTGTTTTAGAACTTTTTAAGTTCTCATTTAGCTTATTCCACACACTAACACCTTGAACAGAAATACAAAACCTTTTTTTATTCGTTCTAGTTTAAATCTTTTTTAATATACCTGTTCCTCTAAGTTTATACTGACTCTCTCGCTGCTCAAAGAGCTCAGGAAAGAACATAGGAAATCACACTATCTTCCCAAATAAAATACAACACATACATTTCTCCACGTTAATGGTAACTAATTTCACAACAGCAGTAATGAACATTCTTACCAGAGCACTACAGATGCTAAATGTTGTTGTTTTTGATATAATAAACTTGCTTATTCTTTTTGCTAAATGTTATATTCATAAATGGAAATTTACTAATAAAATGCCATATTTCCCCCATTTTATTAAAGATATAGAACTATATTTTAAATCAATAACAGACTCTACTAATGAAAAGGCTCTAAGGACAATTTCTATATGTACATCTTTGCATGTTTTCATCTAACACCCCTGGTTGTTTGTTTGTTTACATAACTGTCATGTTATATTGTATACTTCATTCGTTTGTTTGTTGTATACTTAGTTCTGTTTAAATAAAGTATTAAAAAATAAACAAACAAAAACATTGCTTTAGTGAGCTGCTTTCTATGTAAACAGGTTCGGGGTTTGAATCTCCTGGTTGGAAATTCAGTGTAAAATGTTATAGCTGGAATGTTTTATACGTCAGGTCATTAACTCAAAGAGTGAACTCTGCATATTTAGAAAAACATTGCACAAATAAGCTGGGATGTATATAGCACGTGTCTTCCAAGAAAACAATCTCACACACACACCTTCCTGATCTTTTTGGCTTGTACTCTTCTTCGGTATTCAAAGCACTCGAACTTCCCATTCAGCTGAGGCAACAGTCCCCCTGTGAGGACATCGCAAATCAAAAAAAATTTAACTTCACACATCTTGCCATTAAAAACATCCCGGAGTATTTGAAGTTGCCAGGTGAAAATCCCCCGTAAGCTGCAGCAGAACACAACAGAGCAGATGCAGGAGTGGTGCACAGAGATAAAACACGCCATCTATTCTTGTGCGATTCTCTTTGAAACTTCCCTTCCCTATGAGATGGAGGCTCTTTGCTCCCTGCAGAGCTACTCCAGCTTCCTGTCTCCCCAGAGAGATTTGCAGAGCGAGACAAACACCTTGAGTTTCTCCGCGGCTGTGTGTTCTCCTAAATTTGCTGCAGGCAACTTTAAATTGATACCTTGCACTGCCTTTCCCCTTGATAATTATACATCGTCAACCATGAATGCTGTAAATGGGAAAATGTTTAGTGCCTGTGTAATAAACTGTGGCAGAAAATAAAACTCATGCTGGATGTAATGAAGGCTGCATCTTTTAGAGATGTGCCGAACATGTTTTGACATTACAGGGAGCGTGGCAGGTTCAGAATATTTACATGCTTTAACGGCCCAAAGGCTTCCAGCTTCGTCTCCTTTTGTTGTGAGGAAGCCGTCTGTGCCGAGGGATGGGAAGCAAGAACCGGTTCCCAGTAGTTCGATTCCGTGGAACCGTTAATCCGCCTGCCTAACGATTAGGGGTGGGACGATATGCTTTGGTCACGATTCGATTGTATCACGATTCTTGATAATTGCGATTCTACAAGTATTACGATTTGATATAAATCAGTAATTGCAATTTTCTTCCTCCTTAAAAAAAAAAAAAGTTGAATCGTACACTTCTAGAATGAATGTCGTTCCCATAAACGATGCACATCAGTCTGTGTCCAGCAGCTGACATTTATTTCAACTGAGACAAAAAGAGGCATTTTTTAAAGTTTATAAAATGCCTCAAGTATGCATTTAAGTTTAATGTCCACACAGCACAAATGTGGGCTAGTTTTAACATAACTTAATGTAATGAAGTGATGAAGTTTTTCTGGATACGGATATGAGGTAATATAATCAATTTGGGGGAGAAAAATCGATTTTTAAAATCATCCCATAAAAAAAAAGAAAAAAAAAAAAACGCGATATGTACATGAATCGTTTTTTTTGCCCACCCCTCCTAAAGATCCTGTTTATAGGTTCTGCAAACGTCTGATGCATTTGCACGATGACGTCACGTGCGCGCTTCGTATTTTGGCTCAGAATATTTCCAACTTGGCGTCGAGGCAGAAACGTTCCAAAGTTTGGTTATATTTCACCAAAAAAGACAAAACTAGGGCCAGCTGCAACATGTGCAGAGCTGTGATCACAAAGGGGGAAACACCTCCAACATGCTGAAACATCTGACCACACAGCATGCAGTTACTCTGCACGAACGTAAAGTCTTTGACTCGCTGCTAAGCGATGGCGGCGACTCTCGCGGGGGAGCTTGTGGCACAGCGTCTTCCGTCTCAAAAGGCTGTCCGTCTGATTGGTATGAGATACTCGATTTAGTATCTCATAATTATGAGATAGTATTTCTAAATTTATTTTTATTAAAGGTAGGGTAGGAGATCCTGGATTTTGAGTCCAGCGAAGCTGCATTTTGAAAATACACCGGTAAAAAGTCCCAACCCTTTTCTTCACTTTCCCCCCTGAAGGCACGCCTCTAGAGTACATGAACGCGCACGAAGGTGCATGAGCGCTGTTCTGACAGCAAGCATCGATCGTTGCCGTATTTAGTATATGCTAACTATACGTTTAATAATGCTAGGTGCTAGCCAAGCTGGCTCTTGTTTAGCTTTCTGCCAAGCTTCTGGACGTTCACGGAGCAGGGTACGCGCACAGGGGGAAGGAGGAGCAGATTGCAGTTTGATAGACGGCATCAGTATCCAATCATTGTGAACGGTCCGTTCAGTATGATTGGATACCGTTTTTCCTAGATTGTACGTTCTAGAGGCCACTAAAACTTTTCATATTTGTGTCAAAACTTTTAATTAATTCGTTGCAATGAGGGTGTGAAGAGTATTTCAAGCAATATGTAAAAAAATGTTCCAGAAAAAGATCCCCTACCCCGCCTTTAAGTGGCGGAAACGGGAGTAGTACTAGCCGCATCAGGGGGGGATTTAGAAGTGGGTATACGTAATGCTGACTGACAAATAAGTAGGTATACCCGCGTATACCCTGGACTACACCATTGCCTGTAGCTAACCTTTTCATGGAGGCACGGAAAAGTAAAATGACTAGAGGCGAAAAATAGATAAAACGTTGGTGCATACTTGAAATTAAAGTGTTACTGCAACCAAAGCTATTTGTACTACATATAATTGGATGAGAATCGATAAGAGAACCAATAAGAAACCGAATCGATATAGATAATGGAGCCGGAATAGCTCAATTCTTAATTCCCATCCCTATCTGTGCCAATGCAACACTGTCCTTTAACCAAGAAGAACTTTGTCTGCAGCCTCACCAAACCCAAAGCAGACTGACGAACCAGGGGAGGTTTGGAACCAGCAACAGCTGTAGCAGCTTTTCTGAATAGTGGAGGTATGTATGCCCCATTGCTCCAGCATGTGCCCTCTGTTGCAAGGAGACAGGCCGATTATCTGGAAATTCACTCCCGACATGATAATTGCTGTCAAATTACAGCCAACCACAAACAATTATGACGAGTGCCGATAGGTGAAGTGTGTTGATCTCAGTCAAGAGAGATTTGCAATTGTTCAAGGTCCCTCGGTCAAGCAGCACAATTCCATCAACAAACAACCGTTGTGCTGATTATACAGCGAGAGCCAGTTCAACTGTGGTGGTGGGATAATTTGATGTTTTGTGATGAACACGGCACTCGCCGCCTTGTGTGCAATTCCTCTACGGCCTCTGAACCATGAGTGCCAGGTATAGTTTTCCACTGGCTTTAACACTTTGTGTGGCAGCCGATGTGCGAAAGGAAAACAAACCTATTTAGAGATTCTAAGACTTTGCTTAATGGAAAAGCACCAATTGCAAGGATTCATTTAACTCAACGAGCCACAGGTGTTTCTACATAAATGGTGTACATTTCAGTTAATTAAGAGCAAACTTGTCATTTTAAGTCTGTTACCAAGTTTTCTTTTAACCCAAAAGCACATCTTTTCTTGGAACTCACAAACATCACTGGCCTGGTTTCCATTCGGCAGCAAAGCAAATCTAAAGAAATCTTTTGAAAAACTGCAACAAAGAAACGCGAATCAGTCTCTAAAGATTTCTTTTAAATGAGTAAACTGGGCTGCGTAGTGTTGCCAGCGGGTGACTGTACGAGCTATGTTTCTAGTGGTTGTAATTCATTTAAAGAAGTAGTTGTCCGAGCCAGAAACTAACCTTAAAGAGGTAAGCAAAACAATGATGGCAGTGGACATGGAGCTCTTCCTCAAAATTACTTTCATCTTTGGGATTATCTGCGATATATAAAATCTTACCTGTGGAAACAACAGTCAGTAATGTTAGTTTGTTGGGTTATTAGCTTATATTTGGATAAAAATATAGAGATGGAGAAAGGAAAATGAAGAAAAGAAGAGATGGACCTTATAAGAGAAATAGGAATTGTCCTGCTGAGTGCACTTGGCAACACTCTATTACTCCAGAAAGTTATAAATACACTGTGAAATGTATAGATTTTAATCTTAATTTTATTTTACCAGGTAAAATCAATAGAGAACAGCTTCTCATTTACAATGATGACCTGGCAAGAGGCCCCAGCAGACAAAAACAGATAAAAAGAAACAGTGCACGTGAATCCAACCGATAATGAGAGACAATGAAGTTAAAAAACTGCATAAATAACTACTAGAATATATGGAGAGAGAGAGCAGAATGGAGTCAGTCAACACGTACAACAGTCAACAAGGGAATGTAGTTTCTGTTTGAACATGTGGAGTGATGGGAAAGCTGAAGGTTGTGGGGAATTTTGATGGGATTTACAATCATTTGCTGCAGCAAAACGAAAAGGAATTCTGGCCGAATACAGAGCGGGCTTTTGGAATAGATAGAGTAATGACATCACTGGACCTCAGGTGGTGGTTATTATCGGGAAAGGTGCAAGAGGTTGGAGAGGTATTGAGGTGTTTTCCCGAGAAGAGTCTTATAGATAAATAGAAAAGGAGGGAGGGCCAGCCTATCGGTTTATATAGATCACAATGATGGGGGGGGGGGGGGGGGCATTTTATAGATGACATCACCATAATCAAACATGTTTGGCAGAGTGTGTGAATGAAGCCTTTTTACGGTAAGGCACCCCAATCTGGCCTTAACTTTGGCCCGCAGGTTATTGAGTTATATGCAGGACCTTGATAAAGATGCGTTTCCATCTTAAAACCGAGAAGATATGTCAACAACTTGCTGTAAACATGTTTAACGTTTGGTTATGTGGAGTAGAGATGGGCTGAAATATGATTTTAGAGGCTGGTTTTAACCAACAAAACTCTATCCTGAAGTTAGAAGTCCCCCCAAACTGCATCTTCATCTTACCCCTTATATATGGATATGTGGTCTATAGCCCTATAAGAAGGTACTTCTCCGAGTTCATGAATGAGTCTTACTGTACATGATAAGCTTGTATATGCAGACCAAGACAATTGTTCACCACCATGTTAGCAAACCTGGCTGCACCCTAGATGCTATCCATGCTGGCAGATATCCTCAGGACATAAAGCATTAACATTAAGGGCAAACTCCCCATTTGGCTTTTCCAAAAGATCAATGCAGTGCTTTCACGGAGCTAAAGGCAAAGTGTCATCATCATTTTTGCAACAGAGTAAATAATTGATCTTACCTGATCAATAGCTCAGTCTTTACAGTATCGAGGAAATTCCCAAACACCAGCAGGTCCACCAGGGCACAGGAGAAAGTCTTTGGCATCTTAAAATAGTCCTTCTTAAACGCAGCGACTTGGAAAACTTTCAAATCGTGTCAGCTCAAGCAGGGGTATGGCAATTTAATAATGTCACTGAGACATATTCGTAGATGCAAAAAGCAATTAAATGGGTCTGAAGTACATGTGGCTGGGTTGGCTTCAGGGTCCCAGAACTGCTGGTTCTGCTCAGGTCGTTAAAGTGATCAGCAGCACCTGCGCTGCTCCTCTCAGTTCTCAGCAGAAGGAACCCTCTTTGGATAATTTACCTCAATCTATGGTTTGATATTGTTTGTGTTTACTCATTTCAGCTACTTCACCTTCATTTGTTTTTTTAAAAAAAAAAAGATAAAAGAATAAATAAGACTCAATTTCCCTCATTATAAAATGTCAATGCCTCAAAATGCTCAATTATATTACAGCTGAAGTTGAAAAAGAAAAGGCTCGGGATCTCTGTGCCAACCCGAAGTCTTCAGAACATCCGCATCTCTCAGATCACGGAGCAGAACTCGAGATCCTTTTTTATACACCCAGACTTCCTCTTGTGGCACAAGTGTGTCGTTTGTTAGGACATGTCTACGTAAATTAAGTCGAAAAAATTGGCTTATTTTGGCAAAGGTGAGCAGAAAATGCCGTTTCCATGGCAGCGTTTATTCAGAGTGAGGTCTTAATTGGGTTAGAATCGGCCGTGTGAACATACCCAGTGAAAGTGGTGCTAAAAGTGCACGGTTTATCATCCCAAACCCAAACTAGTCCCACCAGAAGGATCGATTAATACTGCAATAAACACACGACCCCCCCGCTGGCTGGATGTGAGCAGAGGGTGCGAATCAGTGAATCAGTCTGTGTTTTATAGGGCAATTTATTGAACTTGTAAATCAGTTAGAGGTCATTATGCATGACTTTTAGTTTTTTCTACACTCACAAAACAATAAAAGTTGGAACATTTATAATAATAATTTGCTGCTTCAACATTACATTCAAAGCTGTAAATTGTTATAGCTACATTTGTTAAAAACACAGTATTTACATTAATTGTAATACACAAATTTCATATTTGGCATACTTACATGGATCTCATCATATAATTTACAGAGTTCTCAAGTACTGATTAATGTGAATATTTAATCTCAAAAATTCACAACAAATCAAAAGAAAAAAAAAAAAGAGGAAATTAAACATACAAATAATACTAAAGCTACCCCGCCCCCACCCCCAGAAGGATGCTGCAGAGTTGAAATGTTGCGTATTTTATGCTAAAAAAATTCCCCGTTTCACAAATCAGTGTGAAATCTGCCCGCCGCAGAACATCATCCCCACTGCAGCGATGCAACGCGACGCGGCTGAACTGAGCAGCTATTTAAAGTGCAGTCGTCTCACGTCCATCTTTTTAATTAAACAGAAAAGCAAATCTCAACTGCTCAAATATTTGACGAGGATTTGTTTGTTAGGGATCTCTCCAGCGGGAATATCAGTCCACTTGTTTTTTAAGGTCACTGCTGACAGTGAAACTCAGCTCCAATTACTATCTCTCTCTTTTTTTTATTTTTTTATTTGTCAAACGAGAGGTTCATAACAACAGTTCTGGTCAAAAATGCAAATGAGAGGATCTTGTTTGTGCTTGTCTAAAGTTACAGTCGAGTTGAGATTAATTTGGATTCCTGTTTAAAACAAGAAGAAAAAGGACATTGTTCACTTTCCTTTGGCACAATGATTGCTAACCCCCCCCCCCCCCCCCCCCGCCAAAAAAGAAAAGATCTGTTGTCACGCACATGTCATGCAGGTGGAGCAGGGTGTGTTCACATAAACAGCGATGGCCAACGTTCAGTTTTGGTCCAAACTCGTGACTTCATTGTCAAAGGGGGCAAATTTGGATGATTTGTCAGTCCCGACATAAAACTGACCAAATGCGATCACGTATCAGGCACAAATGCAGGTATTACAGCAACGTTTAATTGAATTATATGATGTCAGTATCAGTTTTAATTAGGGATGCACCGATACAAGTACTTATCTTTTAGTACTTGCCGATACCGAGTACCGATATGAGTACTAATCAACTTCAGTTCATACAATTAAACACGTTTTATTATCTTCAGGCGTATATAACCCAAATACAGCCGCACCGTGTGGGTTTTTTAGGTGTTTTATCAACCTGCTTGAGTTAAAGCTGCTATATTTTGTCCCTCCTCTTGACAGATTATAAACTGGAGACTGCTTTAGTTTTGTCACCATCATTCACTTCCAAATACGTCACACGTAAGCGCGAACACTTTGCAGGAAAATGAAGCTCCCGTCACACTGGTATCGGTTCTGTAGCATCGGAACACTTTAATGAATACCGAGTACACGCTCATGGCACCGGTATACTGGTATCGGTGCATCCCTAGTTTTAATTCAGATTTTTCTCTTTTTTTGTACCAATGCTCGTGAGGACAACAATGAGAACACACCCCTATTTTCTACACTTCACTGAAATGCATACTTGAGGCCTCTAGCACCTTTTTTTTTAGCCGTGCAGTATACAAATATACTGAGTTGTTTTAAAAAAAAAAACTAAAAAAACGTGCAAGACTCACAGATAAAAGACTCTGTTTCCAATACTTAAGGCAAAAAAACAATTCTTATATATACCAATATACATATATTTGAGAATATTACTTCTATCAAAAGGTTTTTTTGTTCTTTTTTCCTAGAGCGTTCTGGTAAACATATGCTATGACTCACCACGGTGACTTATTGTATCTGCTAGAGCTAAAAGTGCGGAATGACCGAGTCACAGTCGATACAAAAAGGAGATTTTCTTTATCATGTAGTTTTATCTTTTTTTTGACTGTCTGATCATTTATAGGCCTGTGTCTTTTCATTGGAGTGTAAAACAGGAATGCCAAAACTCAAGATCACAAAAAAAGTGAGTGCCGAGTAGAAAAGTGCAAAATACGCCAGTGTGTTTTTACTCCGCCTCCTTCCACGACGGGCCCCTTAAACCGGCACCTATAGCTGGGACACCTTCCTGGGCAGGGGCCTCGGCCTGGGAACCCGAGGGTCGGCGGTGCCATCCAGCTTCATGCTGCCTGTGCGGAGCTGGTGAGGCTTGGGCGGCAGGGCTGGGGGGTCCGTCTGAGGGGGGATGGAGAGGCTGTGGGGCAGCGGCACAGGCCTGCGGGGGTTGTTTCTCTCGTACACGCTGTAGGGAGGCGGGGTCTTGTTCTCTCGACGGATCGGCTCGTCCGAGCTGCTGGAGATGGAGTTTGGCAAGGTGGCGGGCGGGGGCAGAGTGTGGGGGGGGTGGTCCCCGGCGGGCAGCTCGGTGCCCGAGGCTTCCGACACGCTGCAGCGGCTGAGGGAGGAGATGCCGCTGCTGTAGCTGCCGGACAGGACGGGGGAGTTGGACACCAGGCTGGTGGACTGGCACTCGGTGGGTGAAGGGGTGAAGGGCGGCACTGTGGTCTGTGGACAGAGAACAAGGTTTTTATTTAGCTGTTCATGAACAAAACAACACAACTCAAGGTGTATCCTTAACCCTCCTGTCTTGTGGGTCAAAAGTGACCCACTACCATGTTTAGCTGTAGAAAAAATACCTTAAACTATCTTTTTCCAACTTGAAATTTTATGACTTTTCCTAAAGGGAAGTCTAATTTTTTATTTGTGTTTATGTTTCCATGTGGGCTGTACACCACTAGGGTACAAAGATTGTCTTATGGGTCATTTTTGACCCGTGAATTATAAAAATATTTAAACACCAGTAAAAAGTTCACTGTTTTTTCCCCTTTCAATATAATTAATTCAGAAGTAATTACTTCACATTTATATAATAGCAATTATAAACCTTTATTATGTAAAAGAAAACTGAGAAAACAAGAAAACTGTTGGTCCAACTGACAGTTGGTTTGTGGTAAAAAATAAAAAAAGTGTAATCCTGAAAACTGGTGATTGTCTTTTTGTATTGTGTAACAAAAAATACATGAAAAATAAATAAAAAATGTATTGAATTGAGTTGAATAAATAAATAACAGGTGGTTTCATCATACAAAATAGATTTTGGATTTAAAATTCAATTAAGTTGTTTATTTTGGGGCTTTGGTAGGGCGGCTCATTTTTTGCCCCGTAGGACAAAGGGGAGTAAACACAATGTTAAGGGTTAAACTCTAACAGGATATTCCAGCTCTTTCCTTTTACTGGCTGCACGTACTGGGAAATCAACGGATAGATTTATCATTAATTAAAACGGCGTCCCTTGAGGGGTTTCTACTTTTTGTCTAATTTTTTCAGATTGCTCAAATCGAAGCATTTCAGAGGCCTGAGGCGACAGCTTCAAAAACAATTATTCCCAAGAGACGAACGACTAAAAACCGGAGAAAGGTGGAAAGAGCTTTGCTTTACATAACAAAAAAGGCAGATTAGTTAGCCTCTTATGCTAACAATGTGACCATATTGTGTCCGTCTACTATCTGGTGTTTGCAGCCCTAATAAACAACTTTAAAGGAGTGAAAAGAGAGACGGCCAGGTTTCTCCTCCCCATTAATGGGCCTTGTGCACCGAGATGAAAAAATACAATAAGCTGCCCCCCCCGACCACAAAAGTCCGAGCCCGGCTCAAAATGTTTTTCTAAGCAATTACCCCGCGCTGTCATTGTATCTGCTAAAACTTAATTGGATGTGGTGGAGTTTGGAGTTGATCAGCGAGGCTGCGTCGCTCATGCTACAGGGAGCACGCACAAAGAGAGCTAATCATTCCACAAGCACAACTGGAGAAACCTTTTCACATCAGGGCTGAACACGGTGGAAATCTATACGTCTAACGGGACGCTGATGGCGAGTAATTCAGACTCCTGACTTTTCAAAAAGGAGAAGCTAAGAGTCGTCCACTGGCTGCATGTTTCTCCCCTTTTCTGCAGGTTCGCTGCCGCTCTGGGCTTTGTGGTCTTGTAATGTTCCCCCGGCTGCACTGACTGAGTGTTCGGCATGTGTGCGTTCATGTGCCAGATAATGGGGCCCTGCTGGAAGTCTGCGGAGGCTCGTCTCTGGCTGTGCGCTGATGGGCAGCTCGGTGCTTCGCTCCAGGCCTCCTCTATTGCCACAGCAACACACACACGAATCAAATCTGACTGACAGAGCACGCTGAGTCCCGAGCTGTCAATCACATCTCTCTTTCCGTTTGGCGAGCAGACGACGCACCCACACAGCCGCGCTCCAGGTAGCTGTCACACGTGAGAGGACATCACACCTGCATCAGAGCGCGGCGCTCTGCAGCACCGTTGTTTACAGAAAGCCCACAAAGAAGATCGCAGCCAGCAGGAGACGAGCCTGCGTCAGACGTGCTGAAAAACAACTTTTCACCCTCATTAAGAGCTCTCTCAGCGCCTACTTAACCTTTCCGGGGCCTCCTCTACTTTTCGCCGACTGCTTTTCACTAATAAGAGGCTCATTAACGATAAATCAGAGCTTAGAGACAAAGTGAGAATAATCAGTTTATCTGTGGACGGACGCAGGAAAACATTTTGAGGTCAGAGATATTAAACACTTAATTCAGCTCTTCAGTTGATGGATGCTGAAGTGCAGCACATGGTGGTCTCATCCCATTAATAGCAAAGGAAAGAAAGCATAAGAAGCTCGTGGAGTCTTTGTGGTTTAAATGCATAAACAATCAGAGAAGCATCAGGTTTAGCAGATTTTCAGCAAACAGGTGTCACCCTCCCAGAGCCTGGTGCATACTCAGCTAAGACGATGGATGTCTTCTGGCCTGTCCCATTTCGGAGCCTCCTTGGGACGGCTGTGACTAAAAAGCAGTAAATGACCTGCAAAGAGCTTCACTGAACGGTAAGGCATAGCTCCTCGCTCTCACGGATGATGCAGAATAGGAGATGTTAGCAGGAGAGGACGGGGGAGATGAGGATGCATCAACTGTTGAGCTGCATGAATGAGCAGAGAGAACAAACCTTTTGTGGCGATCTGGACGTGGGGACCGGAGACTGCGACCTCATGCTTTTACCTGAGGAGCCTGCTGACGGAGAGAGAGAGAGAGAGAGGACAAATTCAAATCAGAGGAATGTTTTCCTCGGCTCACCAAGATGACACAGCATGAGTCACGCAAACATAAACACACAAAGCAGAGAGGGGCAGTTGCTGCAAGCATCAATGAATCAAAGGAGCGCCGATGTTCTGCAGGTCCTTGGTCTGCTCTAAGCTGTTTCTGCACCCAACAGCTGCTCCTGCACTGATGGAGAAAGAGAAACAAAACTCCATCTGCTGACGGTGCTGCTGGGCAGCGCGCTAGCTCGGAAAACATTGGGGAATATGTCACGTCTGTTGCATCTGTAAATAAGTGAACAAATTACACACAGTTTGAGTCGATGGTGGTGAAAACATGTTGAGATGGAATGACAAGCATTTCTCAAGGGGGCTCAACTAAAAAGGGGGGAAAAAATAAAAATTCCACAGAGATTTCCAGAAGACATTTCATAGCAAGAAGCATCAGTATTTCAGGTCAGTTAGTACAGCAAAAGGAAAAGAAAAAGGCAGGAGGCCGCAGGAGGGAAACGAGTCGGTGAGAGCACCAGGTGTCAAAAGTCAGACTGGAAAATTAGTAGCATTCTTCAGCGGAGGAGTCGCTGCGATCGGCCACTTTACCTGAGTACGGTGGCCTAGGAGGTACAGGTGGGCCTAGAAATTTGCCGACAGAGTCAGAGAAGTGTGGCGCGCCCTCTTTGACGCTGTCTAGGCTCCAGCTACTGGGAGTGGGTCTCACTTTACAGCACACAGAAACACCACAGGTCACGTCACGGGTTTGCACGGGACAACATGAGAACACATGCAAACACAGTGGAAACATGCACATTTCCTATGGATGGCGTCACGGCTGATGATGCAGTGAGCAGAACCACGTCACCGTCAGTTATTAAAGAGCAAAGAAAGCCAAAACTGATCTCATAAAAAACACTTCTTAAGAAAAAAATCCATTTCTTTAAATACCTTTCACTTTTTGCAGCTTACTCAGAAGGGTCATAATCAATAATAGAGAAAAATATATATATTTTTGAAGTTTTCAGGAGCTTAAAGCATTGTGCATTCTAAAAGGCAGGTTCAAAATAGCTACTCGTTTCATTCTTTCAGGTATTTTGTAAAAATAATAATAAATGTGAATCCACCGTGTACTTCTATGTAACATTTAGTTTGGAAGGCTTCATTGCCTCATTGGAGAGCCGGTCGCCGTCACGATAAATCCATATTTTAAGTAGGTCACCTGGTATTGTCTGTTAAATGCAGCTTTCTTTTTCTTAGTGGTCATAGGCTCTTCTTCCGTCTCCTCACGGGGCCTTTTCCCCTTTGCAAAGAAACTTTTTACTCATTTTGCTAGCTTGTGGGTTTAATATTAGCGTTAATGTATCACGTGACCGAGACGAGCATCTTGACACGTGTCAAGAGTGAGTCATAGACGGATGTAACGGAGAGAATTCGTTTATTTTTCAAAATAAAACATTGTTCAGAATCTGATAATAAATAAAACTGAAATAATACAAGTTATTTATTCTTTCTGTGCGGCCCGGTAGCAAACGACCCACGGACCGGTGTTTGGGGACCGCTGATTTAGACTACAAAATGTGGCAGAAAGTCCAGGTAGTGGTTGGCCCTGTACCACACAGCACCTCCAAAA
Organism: Odontesthes bonariensis; assembly: GCF_027942865.1. Lineage (NCBI taxonomy): Eukaryota > Metazoa > Chordata > Actinopteri > Atheriniformes > Atherinopsidae > Odontesthes > Odontesthes bonariensis. The sequence goes on from NC_134513.1 coordinate 5,054,296, forward strand.
GGTACATTTGGGCATGTGAACCTAAATTTTCACAAGTCACATTTTAATCCAGGAAACCTCACGTTTTAGTCTAATGAAACATCTATTTTTAAAATTTTCACACTTAAAAGCTAATCTTTTGATGCTTTATGCAGATATTCTTTGGCACAAAAGGTATAAAATCAGAGATACATTCAGTACTTTTCTCTCTTCTTTTATTTAGGCTGGACATAGATCTTACTCAATCAGGCGTTTAGCACTGAAGTAGCTACTTGTAGTCCCGCAGCAACTTCAGATACAGACGTCTCTGGGAAAATGAAAGGAATCAGACACAATGGCTGACAGCACCATCTGCGTGATTGCTCAGGTCTTTATTTATAAGCCCCCGATAGCCTCTGGATTCAACAGGCTCGAGCGGGCTCCATCTTATTGTTTTAAAGTGGGAGTTATATCCTAACAACACTGCTCGACGCTATAATTAGAGGTTCAGAAAATGACACTTGTTTGATAACAGATTTGGCGTAAATTCTAGCGCCTCCTGCACAAAAAGGGCCTCGCCACCATATTGTGGCAGTTTACTGGATGCATCCCTCGCTGCATTATTTACAGATCACACTTGAAGCACATGGAAAGGTGTGTGTTTACGTGTGACTCACGAGGAAACTATCGCATCCATTGTCATCACTCTGTATTTCAAGGTGTCTACTCTGTTATCCTCCCTAATTATTCCTGAAGCAAAAGCGTGTGATCCCTGACGGTTTGTTTGTCTCTCTGCTGGCGAGAAATACGTGGAAACCGCAGATGAAACTCGATGGTGGGGTAAAGCGTGAGCTCGGTTCGGGATGATTTTCTTTTAAATTGCAAAAACGGAGAGCGGCACTGGGCTGGGAGAAGATGCAAACCGTTCCACACGACAGCAGTAACAGGCAGAAAAGCGCACGCTCTGTAGTTTCTAAAAGTTCCGGGAGATGCTATGAAACTTTAGAGGTCCGACGGTGACACAGGGAGAGCCTTCTGCTCTGTTATTACCCTTTTCAGAGGAGGGGATGTGCACGCATTTTTTTTATCTGAATCCCGAGGAGCTCCCTGCTGCAGCTGTGTGAGAACAGCTGCCGCCAGTCGATATGTGGCCAAACTGTCACAAACTGCACAACCTCACTGATGATCTACACCCCGGTCAGCACTGTGAGCATCTGAGGAAATCAAATATGTCGTCTGTCTTTGGGGACTATGATCAATGCGCACAGTTGCAGGACTAAAATGGAGAAATGGTTCAGAAAAACGATAGATACTCCCAGGGAGGCTCAGAGTGTATATTTCTAGTGTTTGTGAGTGAGCTGAGTGGACAGTTTTTACCTTTATCTGGTGCTGAGAGGTTGGGGTCGCTCCTCGGTAAAGTGGTGTCACCTATCTGATGAGCAGGAGCTCTCTGCACAAAGAGGAAATGGAGCAAATTACTCTTGAGTACACGCTGCAAGGAAACCTTCATTTGAAATGCACCATAAGTAAGTCGCTTTAAACACACAGAAAGCGGTGAAAATAAACACCCCGGAGCAACATATTCAGAGAGAGCAGCAACACCTGCATCAATGCGTCCTGATTACACAACCTGATGCGTTCAGTGTTTCTAATAATAAAGAGATGATAGCTGCTGTTAAGCCTTTGCTTCCTCTGCAGAAATCAACCTGGGCTGAGGGCTAAAAAAAAGCAGGTGAACTGGCAGCAGCCGGAAAAAAAGCATCACCTTTCTGTTGGTGTGGACGGAGCATGAGATTGTGCAACATGCTGCCCTTCAGCGAGGAAAAAAACCCTGCAGTTTCTTCTTGTTATTAAAATAAAGACAGCACAGCTCGGCCCCAACAGAAGGATTTCCAGCGGGTCTTTTGTCTCTCAGGACGAAGTCACCCATTGATGCGTAGTTTCAGAGGTGACCCTGTTTTCTGCCCCGCTATGCGTCTTATAGACCCCCTTCCTTTTGTTGGCACACAACCAGTCACCTGGACAACAACTAGAGCTCCACCAAAGCTAAAATAACGATAATAATGTGAGAAAATCAGGCTGTTAGTCATTCGTTATCCTCTTTAAGGTTAAATAAATAGTGCGATGCAGCCAGGTGAATCCATCCTTTTATAATATGTAACGTTACAATGCCGGAGGAGTTGAGAGTGGAGACGACAATGTGACAATCCAACGGTTTCAGCGCCGGGTTGACGCTACACAGGAGAAGAAAAAGCTCTCCTATTTAATCCAAAACCGACCCCGAATTCAGAAGCGAAGTGAGTCAAGCCGCAGCTTATTAGATCTGGTTTCTCAACAGTGTAATCCTGAGCTTTTGCCCGCTGTTATTGGCGCATGACACAGGATTTCAACCCTGGTGACTGGATGCCTCTTCCCCGAAACACGCCATGTGCTTTATGGCGGATCTCTTACCTAATATCTTTTGTCTCTATAGTCTTTTAATTCAAAAAGAAAAAAGAAAAAGCTTATTCTTCACATAATTCATGAGCTATAGTAGGGTACGGGCCACATATTTAACCCTCTGGGTTTTTATGTCCATTGAAGCCATGGAAACGTTCCAGCTTTGAGTCACCTCACATTATCTCTGGATAAAACGAATGGGCCTTTTACTTCCTGAGCCAATGGTGCTTAGACCGTTTTCCTGCAACTCTATTACCATCCGTCTGGGTACGGTGGTGTGTAAAAGCTTGGAAACCACTGGTCAAAATGACAGTTACTCTGAATACCTATGAGGCTAAGTATCAAACATTTATGCAATCTTTATTTGCAGTTTCAAAATGGGTGCTTTCTGTGTGTGCATGCACTGTGGTGATTACGTTTAGGTCAAAGAGCTGTGAAGGCCAAGTAAAAACCTTCAGCTCAGTTTGAATGTTCGCCTGCTGAGGTTAGCCGATGGTTTATCACATAACTCCCACCAGCCCATCGTCCATGCTAACTAGTTAAGGGCTGAGACCTTCATAAAGTCCCTTTAATAATGCTCTAAAACCAAAACAGTGCGCTCCACTTGCAAAAAAATGTTGAAAAGCAAGTTTCATCCTGATGCCTTTAAGAAATCAGTTCATTTTGGACTAATTTAGCTGCTCTCTGCAGCAGAGATTTGACCAGAGGTGTTCATCCACCGCTCTCTCTGCATAGAGAATATGCATTTGGCTTCATGCTTGCTACCCTGAACACATTCACATGAATGTTTAAATCCATTTTGCAGAGGTCTCACGTGCACGTGCGCTCACCTGTGCGGGGTCGAGGGGGTTGGGGAAGATGGCGCTGACGGGCCTCTCACGTGGAGACAGACATGCATTTTCTCTGGAATGCTTGTGTTTCTCTGCCATCTGAGGCGAGCCTGCAATGAACAGCGTGAGAAGTTAGAGCTTCGGCACACACACAAAGGACCAAGCAGGAGCAAGGTGTAAGGCTATTACCCACAAATACTGGCAATCAAGGAAAGGCCAATCTCTCTTTCTCCCTCCAAGCCTTTCAGCCTCACTAGCTCTACAACATGATAAATGGCCCACCCTCCCTCTCTCCCTCCCGCTAACCTCGCTCCCGCGCCGCTGTTGTTACGCTGGACAATCACAACAGGGACATGAGCTACACCTCGACACGGTTACATATGTAACACACGGAGAGAAATAAACACCCCCCGCCCCCCCGCCAGGTCTTTATTTTCACAGCACTTCCCTTCTGTGTGGATCTCCATCCATTAGCAAACGTGAAAACACTCAGAAGGCCATCATGTGAATATGAGATACCAATCGCTGGCTCCCGTTCAGATAACACCACAGTGGTGATAATTCTTTGCACGCTTTATGGGTAGACAGAGGGCGCTTTTATAAGGGCGCCGCCCGCTGTCAGCAGCTTGCCAGAGGGGAGTGTATATGCTTCCATAAACGTCTTCATATATTACACACTTTTTATGACGGGGATCAGACACAGTTAAGACATTTGAACACATAGAGATAAGAAGGCATTATACATTCAGACCGATCTGTGGAGGAAGCTTGAATGAGGAGCCTGGACAGGGGATGGCATTAAGGGATGCTTGGCCCAGCTGTAATAACCTCCTGCTCTCTCTTGCTCTGCTAAGCATTTTCACCGGCTCCACGTTCCTTCCAGCAGCCGATTTATTTGTTTATTTTCCATCCGCGCGTGTTTTGCATTCTCTTTGCAGTCAACCCTCTCCTCTTTCACCCCATCTGCATCCTCGCAGGTGTATCCCAGCAGCAGCCTGTCCAGCCGGACCTCTGTCTGCTGCCTCCATACGAGTCGCCTGGGAGTGAAATATGGGCGTAGAAGTCTGTAAAACAAGTGGCCTCACCTCTGGCACTGGAGGGAGCTGAGCTGGTGACGTTGGGCGAGGCAGAGTGGTTGGAGCTGAGGCTCGAGGTAGACGGACTGGGCTGTAGGTCGAACAAAACTTCAATCAATGCAACAGTTCAGGTTCAATTCTAAACAACCAATAAACTCAGTTTACTAAAAACATTTAGTCTGAATCTGCTGGTACCGAAGCTACGGATGTTCTTCTATAACTGAGGATAAAAAAGGACAAGATGAAAACACGCATCCTTAACCGGATGCCCCCATCTGATGGTCAGTAAACTGTGCATAATCTGAAGGATGAAACCCTTTGATGTTCAGAACTCATTTAATAACAAGCCCCAGTCAGATTCCTGACAGCAGCCCTTTTTCCTCTCCTGTTTTCCTCTCTTTCACTAAAACTCCCGGCCTGCCAGGTGCGGCAGACCGCTTGCCAGAGGTTGTCGGCAGCTCTCCGAGTTGGCCAAATCTAGTTTAGATTAGATTCAGATGGGCTCCCTGGTCGGCCCACGCAGAGGACCGTGTCCTTATTTGATATAATCATGACAATTTGCTTGGCCGGACAAAAGCTCCGAACAAGAAAGAGAGGAAGATGGAGGGAATGGGGTCAAAGGGGAGGAGAAATGAGGGTGGAATAGAGTGAGGGTGGATTAAAAAGTATTGCGAGTCAAATCTGTGGGGAGCAGGAGGGCAAATGTTAGGATGTGGACTCGATCTACTAACCTGTAAGAGGATGCCTCTATGTGTGCATTACAGAGAGGGATTACCTGCATGTTGAAGACTTCATCCGAGCTCTCCGACTGCCCGGTGATGTTACTGACTTCGTTTGAGGCTTGAGATGACAGAGAGGACGAGGAGTAACGGTTCACTGCAGGGTAGCTGTGGGAGCTAAGGGTGTCGGAGAGATGGAGAGGTGGTTAAGGCCCTATTCTGTCCAAGGTAACAAAGTTGTTTTGCAATGTTTTCGTCAGCTTTGAAAGATTTCCACTCACCGAAAATCCGGCGCGAGCAGCGGCGCGGCCAATGAAAAGGCAGATAAGCAGGAAACAAAAAACAAACAGAGGCAGGAGATGTCAGATTAGCAGAGAGTAGTTGATGCACCAACCACGGCATTTCATCAAGCTCCCCAAAGGCAAAAGCACATCTCCCGTGGCTTTGCTTTTCAAATTACAGAGCAGAAAAAAGAAAAAAATCAAAACGTGAAATGTCGCGGAGAGATTGAAGTGATGTGCATGTCCCCAACTTTCTGCGCCCTGTGGGATCAGACTGTGGAAGCAGAATGTCGCAGGTAGATGGGGTGGAAGGGTCACTGAGCACATCAAAACACGCGCACACAGTCTACCTGCTGGCACGACAGCAGCCACACAGAAGTGTCCCTGTGGGTGCCAGACATCCCCACCTATTATAAGCCGACACTGAGCCACATCGATAGAGGACTAAAGGAGAAAGATAGAAAGGGCACAGTGGGGGGCCCTTGACGTGTGGTGGAGACACAAGAAGTAAAACAAAAAAGAAAAAAGATGGGAGGGAGGGACTCAAAGGGGGGCAAAGGTCCGCCTAAGGGCAGACGATATGAAGGAGGAGTCTTAAACATTCCTTTTTTGGGAGATTTATCCATCTGCCCGGTGATAAATACAGTAAGTACTTGACATTTCATTAAAGCTAAAGAAAGACAGAGACTCACACATAAATAATGGACAGAAATGTAATAAAAAAGGGCCAAAATTTGTTGGAAAAAAATGTTATCACCTCCGCCTAGCGACCCCTCTGCCGCCGTCCGGGCTGATGATGCTGGGCACCGAGTTCCGGCACGTTCGTGGACTTCCGTTGGTGAAGTGCACCGGGCTGGCTCGCACATAAGCCGGAAACTCCTGGGGTTTCACATTAAGAAAGGCAAAGTGCACATTATTAAATGCTTCTTTGAAGCAGCATGAGGTATGTAAATAAAACACAGAGTATGCAGATGAAGGAAATTCGTTTAATGAAGGGTAAGCTTTCCCATTTAGAGGTCATTTCGTCTGAAGTCTAAACACAGCGGTTGCTTTCTGTCGTCAAATTCAGCGTACGACTGCTTTAATCTCCATCACAGCCTCTGAGCCTGTGGCCTACCTGTATGCCCAGGCTGGATTTCATGAGATGAAACTGGTCCACCAGCTTCTTGTGGAGAGGTCTCATGTCTTGGGGAACAAACTTCTCGTGCACAGTGAGGCCATACTCCAGTATGTGTGCCTGCAAGATTTGAAAGCCATCTTATTGTTCCATTCCTTTTTTCATCTGTGCAAATTGACACATGTTTGCTCATCGGTTCCTGCCTTCTTCGGCTAAAATAATCTCTCACTTCTGACCTGTTCAAACATGAGTTCTCTGAGTCGTCCGATCTTGTCGCCGTCCTCGGGGTGATTCATAATGTAGTCCTTCACGAAAAAGGCCTGTATGGGGACGAAATGCAGAACCTCCGTTAAGCAAACGCAGAGCAGACTTTTTATTTGAGGGGCTGCTTCAAAATACATAGATGAGCTAAGATTCAACTCAAATGGAATATCATACTCCTGTCTAGGTTTTTGAGTTGTTCAGGAACCAGATTAAAAGCACGAGAAACGAGAAACTTTGACAAATGGATCAAAAAGACTTATTTTGCTTTGATCAGACTTCAAAATCTCTTTCTGCATCACCTTCAATCAGGTTTCTGCCTCATGTTAAAGACTGGAAAAAATCCTATTTATTGATTATAGCTCGCAGAATGGGCCTCGCACTCACTCTCTCAGACATTAGCACCAAAGAAGCGACTCGAAAGAGAAGCATAAGACGCTTTGAACGACTGTAACCGCTTTCTGTGGCGTCCATACATTAAATGCCTGGTGCTCGCTGTTTACGGAGGCATCAACAGATTAGAGACAATCCTTTTCAGTCTGCATTAGAGTACACAAAAGAGGAGAGGGGATGAACGGATGAAAAAGCCCAGCTTGCAATCCGCTCTCAGATCTACCTCAGAAGGGAAAAATAAAACAAAAAAAAAAGAATGAGACTGAGAGGTAAGCGGGGTTGTTTACAAAAAGCACAGCACAGGTCCTCTCTCAAGGACACAGCTGTCTATTTCCAAAGAGCCAGACAGAAAGAAATGATGCTCAAGGCTGCTTATAACAAGCACACACACAGAAATCCCTCGTCGAATGCAACTATGGCTTTAAGACGATGAACACTCAAGGTGCTCCACCATTCCACACATCCACAGATGGCAATCTTTATCAAGGTAGCCAATTAGTATGCGCCGTACATGACAGCGTGTTCCTCCCTTATTAAACTGTGCATCACAGATGGGTCATAAATTTCAAAATATTTTACTGCATAAACATTATCACACTCTTTATAGACAAATGTAAGAGAGCTAAGATTGTAATTCTTCATTTCAGCTGGAAACTCCATTCGAGAGCCCCCGGAAAAAAAGGCAGCAAAACGATCAATAATCTTCTACGCATGATGGAAATTTCTCGTCCGACTGCGGCGAGCGAGCCAGACTCCGCCGCCGAGTGGCTCGGTTAATCATTAGCAAAGTCCAATTAGAGAGGGAACGCTGATGGGAGGGGAAAATAAATCAGACAGCATCCCCCCCCCCCAAGGGTTTCAACTCAAACTGGAGCGATAAATCTGAATATTAATAATGACAATTTCTCCCTCATTTGTAGCCGAGCCTGCGCAGCTGTCAATCGGCATTTCGGAGGAAAATTAATAGATTTATAGGCGCGGCTGGAGGGGTACCGCTCGACACATCCTGCAAAGAAAAATAAGTGTTGACGCGTCTGCCGCATAAAAAAAAGACCCACATGTGTCCGGCTCTTGCAGAAATAATCAAAACACATGTCACTTTCCATTGTGTATAATACGAGAATCCGAATTACAAATAATAAAGACCAGTTGGTGGTCTCTTTTACCCGGAGAAATGTCATTTATATGCATAGAAATATATGCAGGGCTGCAAGGATAGAGCTGTGTGTGCTCAGGAAGCTGAGACTCCTTCCATATGCTGCCTTCTCTCTAACAGTGCGAGAGCAGCAAAGGGTGGGAGGCACTTCACTGACCCTTGCCTTTAGAGCTATATCAGTATCCTATAAACCTTAATAGGCCCCTTCTACACTGAGGTGTGCTCGTCTCACACAAGCACACACGCACAATATATGCACCAAAACACAAGCACGTGGATCCACAACAGGAGCATGCACGCTCACAGCAGTTGCTATGCGACACAGAGTAGAGTCCAGTCAGTTTTGTGGAGGCTAAAAAACGAGTTTCTTGAGTAGATTTTGAGTTGTTTTTGCATTTTTTTCATTGGAATTGGAGAGCAATGCAATCTAAAGGCTGCATTTGAGGAAGCCGAAGCAGATGCAAATGCCAGCTGTGAGTGAGATTGACCATGTTTTAGTTTCCCCTGCCAACCTGTGTCAGTGCTTTCCCACTTCAGTGTATAACACCGCCTGAACACTCCCACCTCATTCAACTAGCTGTTTGTTGCCATCCGTTCCTCTCCACTCCTTTCTCATCCCTCTTTTTGTAATGTTTTTGCCACGACCCTGCTTTCTCTTTACATCCATCACTCTATCCACTGACCGAAAGCCCCATTCCATCCACCCATTCCTACGTCACCAATCTATCTTGTTTTTTTCCTGCTTCCACCCCCTTTTTGCTCTGCACTCATTTATAAACCCGACCAACCCTGCGCCCATCCATCCAGCTGTTCGTCTGCTCCCCTTCTTCGACAAAATCCCCCCTTTCCATACGTCCCTCCGCTTCATACATTCCACCTTCATACATCATTAAGCGATCCATACATCACTGCTTCTTACTGCCTCTAAAAACCCTCCAACCTCATCCTCCATCGGGCCAGTCCTACCTCTTGGTAGCGGGCCAGCCCCCCGTTGACGGCGGCGTCGATGACCCCGTTGAGGCACATGGTGAGGGGGTTGATGTTCTGCATCTGCCGGCTCTGACACTGGGTGATCAATGTGCGTAATTGCAGGTTCTTGTTTTCGATTACCTCGATGGCGTTCTCCAGCGGGCTCACCTCTACCTGTGAACAGGGAGGTTGGAGAAACAGTTTTTTTTTACTTTATGGCTTTTTCTGGCCGAATGTGGCTCTAAAGGGAACTCTCTGCAGTCAGAATGATGAGGTGTCTCAGTTTTAGCTTGAAGGTTAGACATTAAGAAAGAGACTGTGGTAAAAGTGCTCCAATAAAAAATGTTTCTGAGGTACATTACGGTGATAAAGTGAAGAAAGCAGCAGTTTGGACCTTATTAGGATATTTCACCTTGTAAAGTTTCCCTGAAAGGTTTTCAGACCTGGTCCGAGGGCAAACAACGGTGTTGAAATAATAAAAAATAAAACTATAAACACAAATCTGTCATATTATTTGTCACCTTTTAGGCAAATGTGGTGAATCTTTGGGCATCAGCTTCTTTACACATGCAAACACATCGTTTTTTTCACTAAACAAGCTAAAAATCCGCTAACTTTAGCCGCTAACTGCTCCACTGAGTGAGGCAGGCGGGTGGGAACTTTGTTGCCTTAAGAGTTCAAGCATTTTGATTCTACAGAGAAGAACCAAAGACTGTTACCACACAAAACTAGTGGGGACATAAAGCTTCAAACATGTCTAAAACAGAAGAGATTAGAGGGATTTTGGTCTTTATATTAATGTTGGATCAGTCAAATGAAGCCTGATCTGGAGTTTTAACTATTTTCATGTACTTTTGTTGCGATGGAGTAGGGCTGGGTCATATCACATCATATCACGATATTTTTTCCCGATATATATCGGGTCCATAACTTTTAGCATCCCTTATTTTCCACTCTGCTTATTGGCAGCAGGTCTTTTGCAGTACAATAATCTGCATTTGTAATATCAGATTTTTTGTCACGCGGCGCTGGATAAAGCAGACTCTGTGGTCTTCTGCTGCTGCTGCTGCACAGTTGTTGTTATCGGGGGAAGATTAGCACTTGTTCCGGGCTGTTTTTGTAAAAGTGAGCATTCTCCGTGCTCAAACGGGCGGAGCCGCTTCAGGTGATGAAACAGATTAGTAGTATTTCCTGTCTTTGTCGGAACATTTGCTCCACATAATTTGCAGTGCTGCTCTGTTTGGTGTCGGACTTAAAAAAAAAACAAAATAGCTCTATACCACCAAACTTTTCGGGCCCTTCTTATCAAACAATGTCATACCTTACGCCTTGGGCTGTTTGTTCCGAGGGAGCACTTATTTTCTTTCTTTATACGGCTGCAGCAGCACAAACAAACACGCCACGACTGGCTGCTGGCACGGCTCTAATCCAGCCACGGGATTGGTTCAGCGTGGCGCTACTCACGTTGTCATTGGCTGTTCGTATTGTCTGTCAAAAGATGGACGAATGTAATCTATGGAAAAGTATATCGACCATGTTTCATGTATCGTTATATCGATAACGAAAAATAAATCGTTATCGTTTTATCCCCCAGCCCTACGATGGAGCATCAAAACAATAAAGACTCAAATCTGTGGTTCTTAGAGCCCAAGAAGTGCACGATTATTATCTTTTAGTTTGACTCAGTAAGTGAATAAAACAACTTTTGCTTCATTGTGCACATTCTTCTTCCCTCACTTTCTTCATTTCCGACACAAAGCTTTATTCTTTGGCCTGTTTTTTTTTACATTTAATACGCCATTGCGCCGCCTAAGCACCGTATGGTTACAGCGCCTTTGCATTCCACAATTTCACACCAGGCTCGGCAGCTGTGAATGGAGGAATGTGCGTTTAGCACTCGGAGGAGAAACACGGCGTTATGGTTTGCATCTAAAATCCGCCCACTCCTTTCAGAGATCTGAATGCGACGATCGGAGACAATAAGCTTTTTAGAGGATTTACGTTTAACTCAGTGTGTGAAACACAATGATAATTCCAGGCCACAAACAAATCCAAATTCAAACTCAAACAATTGGACACGTTGACAATCAAAACAAAACAATTTGATTTTTTTTAGCACGACACTCGATCTAGCCAATGGAAGAAATTATATTCCCCAAAACTGAAGGCCAGAGGACATTATTGTTCAATGTAATGACTTGGATCAATACTAAAGTGCTGGCTGGCAGTACTGCGCTGACTGTGGGTTGTTTTCATGTCTCTGTGGTTCACACTCACCAGCTCTCTTTTTTCCACTTCAAACCAGCGGGAGATGCCCGGGAGACTCTGGACCAGAGTCAGGGTTGTCCTCTCCACCCACAGGCTCTGCAAAAACCCACAATCCTTCCATGAGAATTAGCCAATCGCAGAAGACACTTTAAACACGGAAAAAAAAAAGAAAATCGATAGCTCCTCATGCCTAATGCACACATGCACTCCATCTCTGGCACACAATTTCATTACGGACACATAGTTTATAGGAACCGTGATATGAGCACACATCCTCCCAAACACCCACTTTTAGGCGTAGGTCAGGTGTCAGGTCTTATATCTTCTATCATCATTCATGTTCCACCACTTATGCTGTCAGCCAGCATGCTTGTCAATACGCCAACGTCTCACAAGGTCACTCCGACAGGGCGTAAACTATGGAAACTCTAACATTTACTGGAGGCTATTACCATAATAGTCACCCTACAGTGGAGCACATATAATATAGTTTACACTGTGTTGTAAACATGTCAAGAAGCAAGAGGGATCGAGAGTTGTTACATGCGTTTGTTTTTTACTGCGACTATTCAAAGAAAGTCACTTTAAACTTCGAAACTTTGGAGATATGATGTTATATTTTGTCTCTTTTACGCCCATATTGTGATACGTAGCTTTGCAGTCAGGTTTTGTATCAAATTAATTTCGTTTTTTTTGAGAAGAGCTGATATCAGGCCACTTGGGCTGACCAATCAGTGCAGACTTTGGGGAAGAGATGCCCTTCTCCAACTTGATCTGCATGTTAAAGGTAAATAGCCTCATATTATCTGTGTTACAGCAGTGTTTTTGAAGAAAAAACCGAACCGGGTAACTGTTTCTGTTCATTGAGGCTTTTGCTTTGAATGGAGTGAATCATGTAGCGATGCTTTGCTAGCCTCGCTAGCAGCTGGCAGCTGGGAATTGTTCAGCTGTCTGAGCGGCAGCTTAGACAATAGCCAATCAGATCACCGGGCTGACATTGAGACCGATGGTCGTTACAATTCCTGAACATTTGCCCCCGCTCAATGGTCTAAGCTCAACTCTTGCAACTGACTCTTAACCTACTCGCTATAATAAATGTTGATCTTTTAAAAACAAAGGTTGATCTACTTTAAGCTAATTACGTTAGCAAGCTAATTACTTCTAAGTCTAAATGTTGAAAAATGTAAATCATCGCAACACATCTTAATTTTATTCCAATTACAGCTTTTTCCCCCCCTATAATCTGAAATCAGCCAGATGTTCATCAGGACGTTGTTGCTGGGGTCTCTGCAATCACACGTGAGGATCGAGGCGCAGATACAGGACAGCTTAATTCAATTTAAGCCAAGTTTAGAGCCCAGTGTCTTGCTCTAGGACACTCCAACAGAGCAGATGGGGGCTGATATGCAGGATCGATCCAGTGTCCTCACGCTGAAGAAGGGTCTTCCGACTCACTACACAACCCTGCTGCCCTTTATTGATTTTATGCTTTTAAAAGCCAAGAAAACGCACCTGAACACAACTTGAAAAAAAAGCATGTATCAAGACCAGGAAGTTGAAACCAAGTCTTGACCTTTCTAACAACCTTTTTATTTTCTGTAGATAGAAAACTTTGCACCCTCTTTACTGCTTTATTAAGAAGGATAACAAAACATACTGACTGCTGTGCACCGTGCAAAAGTTTATCCTGCACAATATTCCCAACTGACGAGCAGAGATAGCCCGGCATGGTGGAAATGCGATATGATGATTAAATTTGGCCAAATAACCTTGATGGAAGAGTTATGAGAAGTGTGTGTGTGTGTGTGTGTGTGTAATAAAATGGAATATTTATGAGAATAATATTGGGCTCTGTGTACTGGGTGAGCGTGCTCAGCTGTGTGACTTCATTTGTGCTAAGCTTTACGTGGCTCTGACTAGCGCCTGGGTTTCTGTGTATAATTACTGATACTGGAGTCATGATGAATAAAACATGCACTATACACAGACTAATACCTGAGCTGCGTTGCAAACTATCGCTACCGGCACAGCTCATGATGGATGAAGAAGACAGAGAAGGAGGTAAATGAGGCAGTTTCGCATCAATCTCCAGTGAAAAATGCTAATAAAAATCCTATAAAATGGTAACTTTTTGCATATTCTCATTCTTTTTTGCTAACATCTCAATCCGAAATGACAAATGATATTTTTTTTCTTATTTGGTCTGACCTTGAACTCGTTCTCCTTGTCTTTGGTGCCCTTGTGAAAGGGCCGGTCGTATCTGAACCTCCAGATGTGATTAAACTTGTAGAAGCTCTTGATGTTGTCAGGCACCCCGTCCCGCTGCAGCACGTCCTGACTCTCCGGGATGGGAGTCACGGCGTAGATCTGCAGGTCTGAGATCACAGCAGGTGAAGGAAAGTTGCAAAGAGAGCCTCGAGGGGGAAAAAAACTGCAGCCTGCAACGGCCAGAAACGTTTCAATGACCTGGAAGAAAACGGAGGACGTGTTGACATGGCAGATGACGAGGGCGCACGCCAGCTGCAGTTTATACAGGATGGCTGAGTGCAGGCACGTCCGGGGGGGGGGGGGGGGGGGGGGGGGTGGGTGTAGCACCTGCCCCTTTGGCCTTTCTGCCCAAAGTGCCCTTTTGTCAAAAGTTTTTTTTTTTGTAAGTGTGAAAGTCTGTCTGTGGGGCCCAAAATAATAAATAAAACTAAATAATAATAATTTAGATCTACCCTCGTTGGTCACATGATCCACATGGACGTGCCCTCACGTGCCCAGACGACGTGCCCTGCAGCTAAGCATCTGAGTCTGATTCTGAACACACTCTCAGAAGTTATAGCCGCTAATTAACCACACACAGCGTGCTGAAAAAAGTATGTCTGTATGTGTGGCTTCTTTTTGTTTCTATACGTTTCTTTTGTTATGAGCAAAGTGCATCAGAGATGTTTAATTTAACGGTCAGTGAGTTCGTGTTTTTCCTACATGTATGTTTCTAGAGGCAATGAGGCACAGGCCACAGTGCAGTTTTAGTGAAATAACCTACATGCTTATTCACATCATTTTGGACTATATTAGTATAAATACAACATCAGTGACAATAAGAGGAATTTGAATTGTGATTTTATCAACCTCTGATTTAAACAAATCAGTACTTGTTTATAACATTTGTATACACACAAATTAAATAGAATACGCATAAATATATAACTTTTATGACCTTGCTATAAGTTATTCCTACGTCCTAAATGAATGCACAGCTTAAATTACGGCTTTGTGGATATAGGCTGTACCTCCACAACTCCTTTATTTCTGTCCCCCCATTAATGTTCCCCTTTCAGTTTACAAATGAGCAACTTGTTCCGTTCAGTTCAGACAGTCAGCCTCTCAGCACAGACTCTCCTACAAACAATCAGCAGCCTGGCAGGTCACAGGGAGCCATTTTTAATGTTACATGTCTTTGCATCTTGTCATGATCACATAACACTTGTTTAATCAGCTACCATCTCTCCCATTCTCCTTTTAGTGTCTACTCTCTCAGATCAATACAGCCCACATACAGCGATATCATCATCAGCAGCCTCCCCCCCACCAGAAGCTGTTCGATGTACCCTATCAGGTAAATATGGACTATAGATGTAGACTACTTTTGCCCCCTAACAATGATATGGTATGTTGTGATTCCATGTTACATTCTTTATGAATATGGGTTGCTACAGTTCAATTAGTTGTATTGTAAGGTATGTTTCTGTATGGTGTTTCAAATTCCATGTGCCCCCTGTTGACTTTGAGCACCTGCCCCTCCAAAGGTCTCTGCACGGCCCTGGCTGAGTGTTATTTACATCCACATGGAGACAGCTCTGACTGAGAAAAAGCACAGAAGACATCAGAGAGAGAACAGCTCGCACACACGAATAATATGTGTGCATGAGTGTTTGTGATGAGGATACACGAGTGGGTGAGCAATTAGAGACCTTATTAATTGGTGTTATGAGAGAATAACACCAAAATATGCACCTAATTCAACACTGCATGCGCATATATATCATATGCACACATTTTGACAAACAGTGAAAAGACTTTGTTTAGTCTCTTTCTTTGTTGGTACAGCTCTATTCTCCTTTTTTCAGCCACTGTTGTTGTACCCCTATGTAGGCATGTGAATGATTAACAAAGCCCACATATTGTATGAATTAATTTGAACACAGCACAGGAAGTAAGAGAGGCTTCATAGTGCGAGGCAGTGATTTGATTTATACACAGTGAGCGGGTTTCAGAACACACAAATAAAAAAATAAATGTGTGTGAGAATCACTTTTATAGCCACACATTCCGTATACGTTGGACTATATATCACAAGGCAAATGATTGCATCATTAACCTACTTAAAGCCTTGATTAGTCGAATTAAATGAGAATAATGCCTTTGATGTTCGTTTCCACCGTCTAAATTGGGAGAATATTAGCTGCAGCTGCAGATGAAAATCCTGAAAAAGCACGCCGGCTATTTTCCTGTTAACAACAAAAAATATGAAGCCGGACATAATTTGCACGCAGTCGGTGTGTTTAAAAGTAATCGTCCCCACTGAGAAACTGGCCCTCAGCCCTCGTGTTGAAGCACACGCAGAGCTATGACTGCAGTCTGAATGATACTGTATCCTGCATGCGACCCACAGTGCAGCGCCACTCTGCGCCTCTGTGTAAATTAACCTTTGATTGTGGTGAGCAAGAGATTGCAGAAGAAAAACAGTCATCACAGACAGCCATGTATACCATGAGCATGCTGAGTGCATATACGCATGTGTATGGTGCTGTCAGTTGTCATTTGTGTGGATGGATTCCATGCAGGAAGGATACATTGCGCATCTGCCTGGTATATGGTCTGATCCGGCTGGTTGACGTGCTGCATGGCGATGGCGTGGGGGAACTCGTTGAGCATCCGCTGCTGGAAAGCCTCGAGCCTCTCGTAGTCATGGCCGCGGCACACAAACTCCTTGTTCTGCAGCGGAAGGGAGCAAAGGGAGCAGTGTGGGGTAATTTTGACATCTAGTGGCCGCGGGGTGCAACTGCAGCCCCGTTTGCAAACTCCACCAAGGACAGACAGTGTGTGTTACATCATTAAATAGCACTGAATAAGGGAGATGCTGAATGTCACCTTACACTGGAGGAGTCTTATGTAAGTGAAGTCAATTCTTCCTGCAGGTCTCTTTCTTTCTTGAACATGGGAGAAGTGCTAGCCTATTCATTAGAGAGGGAATGTGGAGATTTCTTTACCCGTAAGAAGAAAGGAAACTTTTTTCCGTAGAATCCGACTCTGAAGAATTCAGGTTCTAATCTTTGCTGATCCATAATCTTGTCATAAAGAGAAGCTTCCATCATCTGGCAAAGAAAATCACAGTCAGTGCTGTACATCAACCCACAGTGTGTAAACAAAAGGTACGAACAATGATTGAGTAGGTCATTAAACAACCCCACAGTCCTCTCCTCCAGGAGCTTACCCTCATTTTGCTTAAGTTCCTGTAGTCGTAGTAAGACTCATACTGGTCTGCCAGCTCCCTGCAAAGGATGATGCCATTCTCCCAACACTGAGGACGCAGATAAATACAAATAAACAACATATCAGCAAAAGGCTTGGCAAGAACCTCCTCGAGATTCGAGTCCTGCTACACCACATGCCTTCCACTCGATGGCAATAGCGAGTCAACAAAATCAGAAGTCAAACACGGCCTCTCTTTACGCAGATACTGCACACGCAGCAGCCAAGCTGTCTTGCTAATTAAATGAAAAGCTTTCCTTTCCCGCTGCCGTCCTATCCCCTGGCGGCGGCGCTGGCAGATGGCATAGCCGGTGAACGTGAAGGAAAATTGGACAATGAGTAACGAGGGGAGCGATTCTAATGATTCCGCAGAGCAACATTATTTCATCTGGGATGGTGTTTCTAATCTATTTTTTAAGTTTATACACTTTCTATAACGCCACAGCCTCAAGAGTGCAGAACAATGCCAAAGATAGTCAAGATGAGGAGGTAAAACTTAAAAAGTGCCGCACAGAAAGTAGATCTTATACCACGCTGCATCCTGAATCAACGGAGCTGCGTTCGAGCTTCTCGTCTCGGTGCTGACTGCTTGCCAAAAGCGGCACTAATCGACGCATGTCACGCTTCAGCTGCCAGTCCTGACATGATCATCATCTCTCACAAGATTTCTGTCAGGAATAGTGGGGAATACTGTTGACTAATGTAAACCTTAAATGAGTTGCATCCACTGCAAATTGCCTGATTAAACCGAGGAGGCATTCATGCCATCAGCTGCCGCTCACAACAGGGAAGAAATTAACTGCTTAAAGCTGGGCTCATCAGAAGGGATTTCACTTCATGGAACAAGCAGGGAAACTCCTGTGCCGTCAGTCTTCTTCCATCCTGGCGCATCTGCATTTCAGCTGGCATTAGCATGCATGCAATGTGTTCAAATCTTTGTTTTCATGGCTAAAAAGGTATTTATCCCGCAAAATCCGTACATAGAAGACATGTGCCCTGTTAGCTTGGAATATAGTTGTAATAAAACCGAACATACCGTTGCTTCACTCTGGGATTGTGCATTAACGGGCGTTTAGCAGTGTTAAGTCTGCCGTTTCTCCAGACAGAGCTTATTTAATTGGATTGTTTTGACCCAGCTGAGTGCAACAAAAGTGCAGGAGAAAAAAAAACGCTTTCATGTTTTTTTTCTGTTATGCAAGTCAACAATAAAATGCAAATGTAGCGAAAGGAAGACTGTGGAGAGAAAACAGCGGTATATTCCAGCTCACCTTGCCCCTGTCAAAGTTCTGGATGATAGTGAGATGCAAATACTCTTTTCTTTGCCACTCGCTCTGCATGGGATAGTTGAGGAACTCCCTGAGCGGCCTATCTGACCACTCCAATAACTCATCATAGAGCAGCAGGGTGTAAGACGCCTCTGTGAGACACAGAAACACACACAGGAAAACAGTAAAGAGGTCGTTCTTATCTAGAAACAGCAGTTGGTACGTTTTAAAGAAAAATGTGAACAATAGCCACACACAGCAAGTCAACAACAATTCTGTCCTGTGGGCGTACCTGTGTAGTTTTGAGCTTTCAAGTGCAGGTCGTACAGTTTGTGAATGTAGCGGATGTACATTTCCTCTTTGTTCAATTCTGTTTTGTAGAAGTTCTGGCAGTGGCAGCGGGCGGTTCGGCCAAGTAAGAAAGTCACAGGAGAAAGGAGGCAGGGAGATTACGGCAATTACCTTTATGAGCTTAGCAATGTCAACGAGCGCAGAAGTTAAAAGTGTTCTTTAGCCGTGACATAACAACACATTTGCACTTCTCTTCCAGCTGCCCACGTATCCACGTGCAGATGTCTGTAGTTACATAATTTAAAGCTCTTAGCACGCATTTATGTTTCCGTTCCACTGAGCAGGAAGAACCATTACATATCCCACAAAATCCTTAAAACTATTACATTTCAGAAATACAAGGAGCACTCAGCTGATGAAATAAATCCATAAAGACAGCGTTTTCAGAAATAAAAAGGTATAAAGGCTTGTCAGAGAACTGTTCGAGTCAACGGAGAACTATTGATCCTTTTAAAAGGTCACATTTTTTCTCACAATAGTTGATTGTATTAGTGTCCCAAATGTGTTTTTTTTGCAATCATTAATCTAATAAAGTCTAGTATAGTAGATATTCAAAGGAATAGTTTGACATTTCAGGGGTAATACTTTGTCTTCCTCTGCCGACCACTTACAAGGCGCCATTTCAAGTCTTTACGCTCTGTTAGCTCATTTATGCTAAGCTAAGCTAAACTAAACAAACTAGCAGTTTCTAGTGACATATTTAGATGTTCAACATGATGGATATGAGAGCAGTACCCATCTCATCAAATTTTCAATAGCAAAAGGCAAACAAGTGTCTGTATTTTCTATTAAACACTTTTTTTTTGTCCAAACTACTCACATCCAACAAGCTAGTGAGTGAAAACAAGCCCTTTGGGCACAAGCAGTGAGTCTCCATAACGGCGTCTCTCTTGCTTGAGATTTTGTGAGAGTCCAGACTCCTTGCAAGCTAAATATCTCGCCCAAATAAAAAATATGTACGGTTTTCTGACAACATGCTCTTTGCTTTTCTTAACAAACCTTCACCCAATTCACCTTAAACTTGGTAGTCATTGCAATTGAATGATAAAATTTAACTTTCCACTGGAAAATGTAATGTAAAATGTAACTTTCCTCAAGAGAATACCTACATGTGAAGCATTTTTCCGTTTTAGTTTGCTTTGGAGTCATTGAGAGGACATAAAATAAGATCAATTCTAGCTACAGGACAAGGTACGTGACTGAGTTTCAAAGAACTGACTTTGTAAAATCCTCTAAAAAACACACACAGAGCAACTGTTACTCACCAGTAAACTGACAGTGCATCCAATCTTTTTGCCATCCACCTCCCCCAGCTTCATACAATCCCTAAAAAAGATGCATAAAACATAGAGAAATAGATAAAACGATAAGGAAAGGATTGAAAAAAAGGGAGGGATAGACCTGTCTCTCACCTGTAGTCCAGCAACCTCTCCATAAGGCGAGTGACAGTCGCAATCAGAGAGATCCCACTCTCCCTCCAGGTCTCTCTCTCAATCTTCTTCAGCAGGCTGCAAAGATAAATGAAGAAGGACAGAACAAGACAGAGAGATGTGAAGACAAGGGGAGACAGAGGTGAGATAGAGAATGAGAAAAGAAACGGTAATGGAGGAGACAACTTGGAACAGAAAAGCAGGCAAAACAAAGAGGAAATCAATCTCAGTCATGCCACTGTCACCTATGCTTTTTGGCCTGCTGGAGTTCAAGAAAATGACCAAAAGATTCACAATTACAGTGGCACTGATATGCCACCTACTTAGATTTTTAGAGCCGATTGGTTAAGTTAACGTAAGGTGGACAAACACACGGTTGTTCCCCGTTTCCCCTCACACAGACGACACAGAGAACAAACAGGAGAGCATCTTACCTAGGGTACGGACCAAACAGAGGAATTCTACTCCAGGCGGGAAGCATAGGCGGAATAAATTAATATTAACATGATTAAAATCAGCACACACTCACACGTTAGTCTAGGGGTTAGTGGAGTTAGTCAGCAGGAAACTAAAGAAAAGTATGCTGAAATAAAGGGAAATTAAATAAACTGTTCATTCATAAAATAACAGACACTTACAGTGCAGACTAGATGACTTAATAATCATCGTCTCCAATGCATAATTACGTTACACAGCACAATACAGATTAGGTATAATATTATTTCAATTGAATGCAGCGATGATGAGCTACTCTGTAATGTCTCACATGTAAAAAATGGTGGGAAAAAGAATGATTCGCTATGTAAAGACAAGTGGACAATTAAAGCAGACGCCTCTGTAAGTATTATCAAGATCACACTTTGATTTGCAGCTGTGTGTAGAAGAGAGACGCACTATGAAAACGAACAAATGAGTCTGAAATATGACCTCATTTAAGTTCAAACGCTGGCAGCCCACAATGAAAGGCAACATTAAAGAAATGAACAAGGGCTGCGAAATAAAATTAAATAAAATCAGGGATTCACACACACACACACACACACACGGGCGCATGCAGTAACACGAATGTAGAAACACAAGGACAGAATGAGGAGGTGTGAGTGAGGATGATGAAAGTGACTGAATATCCACCACTTACCTCTCATTAGGTTACTCAATATGAACTTACTATGCATTTCCAACAATAATAAAAAAAATTGTACATTTGAAAGCCATTTTTCCTCATTAACTGCTCGCTCTGAAAGGATCCTGATCCATCTATCCCCTTTGTCGATGCAAAATCAAGGTAAAAGCACAAATCTTTTACACCCACTTGCAGGTATAATAAAGCGTTTACAGGGACGAGCGACCTGTGAATCTCAGCCCACGCAGTAATTACCCTGCGAGGCCCTGCGTGGGTCGCATCATTTAGGTCAGAAGACTCGATAAACAGCCACTGCAACTGTCTGGCTCTGCTGGTATCCTGAACTCACCTCTGCAAAGCAATTACAGGAGGCCCCGTGGGCTTCGAGGGCTAAATTATTGAACACGCTTTTGAGAGCACCCAACTGTTGTTTACTGATTCTTTGAATAACTCACATGCTGTTGAAGAGTTCCCTGTATGTCTCGTCTCCCTTGCCGTCAGACATCAGGCTGTCCAGCTTGTCAATCAGCTTGGCCTCCACCTGCAAGGAGAAAGCATTTAAAAGTGTTTTTTAATTGACTTTTTATTCGTTTTTACTCAGTAACATACACATATGTGCCAGTTGGGCACAACAACATAACATGACTTGACGAAGGGAGGATTGTGCACTAAGTAAAACGGCAGAATCAACATAAGCACATCATACATAGAAATATAAGGATACTTCTCAAAAATAGGGAAAAAAATTTACGGAGTGTCTATTTGCACCCCTGGTACAAATAGCCTTGGCCACACAGCTGAGCTATTCACACCCCGTGACGTAACACCAAAATAAAAGCTGCTGGCATGGCGGACAACCGTTTTTTCATCATCAGAAAGTGAAGAATACTGCTAGGTTTCGGCACTAATATCTGTTCCAATTAAAAACTAGATGCAAACGTTGTGTTTTATTTTCATAATCGATGTTCAGTGAACACATTACAACCGTCAGTTTGTTAGTTTTTAGAAATTTCGCGATCATGACGTTCAGCCATATTAACTATAAAGTTACCTGCACACCACAGATATGTTATTGGATCAACTAGCGTAGTGGTAAGCGATTTGGGTGAAGATGCAGGAGTCTCGGGTTCAATTCTTGCCCGATGCGTTTTGGAAGTGATAGTGCGCATACCAACGTCTCTGCAGAGAAGCCGCGCAATTTGAAAAACAATTCAGTTCTCAAACGGAAGTTTTGATTGCAACAATTAGCTAGTGCACCAGGGTGTAAATAGCACACTTTGCTATAAATAGCATACATTATTCTGAATGTCTATTAGCACCCCTGGTACAATAACCTTACACTATTCACACCACTGATCTATAAAGAAGGTTCTTTATAGATCAGTGATTCTTCACACCCCGTGAATTACCACCAAAAACACCTTGCTCGTGAGCGCAAAGGCCATTGCGGACATTCGTTTTTTCTTCATCAGAAAGCGAAGAATTCTGATGGCACTAATATCTTTTTAAATTGAAATATAGATGTCTTTCTTAACTCTTAGCTGAGGACATCTCTGGCCTAATGGATAGCGACGTAATCCTCCATACGGGAGACAGTGGTTCAACTAGCTATCATTTCCTGCTAAATCACCTCTCCCATTTTTCGTTATGATTATTAGCTATAAAACCAAAGCAACCATGAAAAAAAACTTTATCTGCCATTTCAGTTTATTTTTTCATAATCATCCTTGGGTTCAATTTGAATGCGAGTAGTAGATCGAGATAACTTATGCCCTGTTGCTTGAAGCATATACCTTTGCCCTCCGGCATTGGTATCCCTTTATTGATCACCTCACGTTTGGATAGAAAGTCCATATTTTGAGAAATGTTTCCATTTTTGCGATCAAGATCAAATATGTGTAGAGGAAGAGAGGCATTTTTTTTTAAATTTAGGTGCACGAGTGCTCCTGGAAAAAAAGTTAGTGTAGAGCCCTGGTCAGAGGCATTTTGGCGCCGGTTTTGGAGAGGCTAAACTATTTGAAGTTACCCCGGTGCATACACTTCTAATTGCACCGGGGTACAAATAGCATACACTTCTAATTGCACCAGACGGGGTATCAATAGAACACATTGCTGAGTGCACCGGGGTACGAATAGCATTCACTTCTATTTGCACCAGGGTACAATCAGCATACAGTGCTAATTGTACCAGGGGTGCAAATAGCCTTACCCAAAAATTTAAAATAAAATCTTAATAGAGGGTTTGAGCTAGATCTATATCGATCTATATGAAATCAGGTCTTATAGTTGACACGTAGCTGAGCCATTTCTCTTTAAAAATATCAGTTTGTTTCTTAATTTCAATGTAATTCTCTCCATAAAATATATATTATAAATGACTTCAATCCACTCATTTATTATTGGTTTTTCTAGTCAGAGCCTTTTTACACCCTTCTAACAACACTCTCAAAAGGTATTTGTCTCGCTTCGTGTCTTCAAGTCCATCCAGATCACAAAGGTACATAACTTTGAAGTTTAGAAACATTTTCCTTTTAAAAACAGTCTCCAGGACTGGGGTGGATTAACTCCACCTAAGCACAATCCGATCGAGCTGAATTTCACTGGCTTTCTACAGAACTAAAGGCAGAAACATTCATGGGCACTAAAAGCACGCCACAGGGTTGTTCGGGAGGATTCCCGTTCCCTGGGAACGTCCGTGGGTTCAAGGACAGTCGCTGCCTGCAAAGGATGATTAATATTTCATTCATGGTTTTATTCATTTTGCCCATTTTGCCCCTGAAAAAACGATTTATACACGATATATATATTCACTTACTCTCTGTGTGCATTATGCAAATATAAACCGAATATGTTTAACTAATAAAATAACAGAAAACTGAGTCAGTGTCCACTTATTTCAGCACGTATTGTATTTCATTTCAGATTTTTACCCGTTAAGACCTTTGGCGTCGTATGGGTTCTCCTTTTCTTTTGTCATCTGCATTCAATACAGTTCAAATTTTAAACTCAAAACATGTGACAAGTAGCTGAACTGTCACTCATTAGTTTAGCAGCTTTGCTCGCCCACTAGCAGAGCTAAGTGATACCGTCTCCGTTGATTCCAATTTGGTTTATTTAACTGATAAACAAGAGTTTAAGGAGGTGAATGAATGGATCCAACAGCAGCTCACCTGCTTAAAATTGCCGCTGCGTCTCTGCTCCCAGTCCATCATGTCATGGAAGATAGGGATCATGACATTCCTTAAATCAGGTTGAGGCACCAGGGTCACCTCCAGGAAGGGCCCAATCATGGCTGGAATGAAGTTGAGCTTATGTTCCCCTGGAGGTGAGACACAGTTTGACACCGAGGTCAGACTCTCATCTTATTCCCGAACACGGCAGAATGTTCATGTCAGAGGCAATTTGGACAACTCTCCGAAGCAGACCTCCTTTTGTGAAATCCGCCGGGCTAAATCAGCTGAACTCAAACCTTTCTCCAATCTGGTTGAAGAACAGTGGAGTTTTGCAGTCGAATTGACATCAAAAAAACTAAATGAAGCGACTTCAAGGGGTACGTCAAATCGCCCAAAAATACACTTAAATGCAGCTGTTATTAAAAAACCACCGACATGGAACCATCAAAGGCTCGAGGAAGAACAAAGGCAATCACACAAAGCAGACTTGAAGCATAAATCTAGTCGCCATGGAGACGAATAGTTTTGGTTATTAAAAAAGCTCAAGTTCAAAGAAAAAAAAAAAAAAAAAGAGTTCCTTGTTTGCTTTTTGTTTCCCACAAACTTCAAGAACTTCGCCGTTGAATCTGAAGAGCAACAATTATCAACAGACACGTGAATGTAGGTCATTCTTTTAAAGATATCTGTGCAGGACCACTGCAGGAAGCCCGATAGAACAAAGTGCAACAATCCGCCTGAAACACACACACTGAGGCCATCACCTCACCTAAATTCTGCCACATGCTGAAGATCTCACAGCCCATCATCACCCTCATGTCTCCATACCTGCGTGAAATAATATCACAGTTATCAATGTTTCCCCACCGCAAGGCAAATACTGAGCGTCTATGGCAGACAAGCAACACTTACTTTTCCAGAATCTTCTTCCTCTTGGAGGGAGAGAAGGACTCCAGCTGAAGACAAGGCTGGTTGATAAATATTACGGACAGATAGAAATACGAATCCCACACCTGAAAATGAAGAGAACAGCACCTTGTCAATGTGCAGAAACTTGCTGTCAAACTCAAGTTTTCAGGATTCAGGAGGATAAATTTGGCGTTCTTGGATTCATTCTTGGATACTTAATATGTGTGCTTTAGTAGCATGTTGGCATCTGAACAAATCACTGATAAATGTCTCTATAAGTACAAATCTTCCTGTGAATAAGTGGAAAAATAAGGCTGCGTCAGTTCTCAGATTCCCACCTTGTAGTCAAACTTGTCACCGAGGAAGTTCTTCCTCAACGCATCGGAAAGGTAGAGGACGGTTGTGATAATGACACTGACGGAACAAGAAGGACACAGAAGAGATAAATGCATCACCGTGAGTTGGATCCAATATAAACTCTAGGTAGCCTGTAGTAATGTATAGACTAAGAAGTGCTTTCTGAGTGAGTGAATGAGTGAAAGACCACTTTGAGGGGTCAGCTTGACTAGAAAACACGATATAACTGCAGCCCATTTACTGTTTGAATGTCAAACTGATGTTGCAGACTAAGTTTCCTTCTTATTTTCAACTGATTTCTTTGTTTATCTCTGTGGCGAGTCGTCGTACTTGTTTGTGACCAGTCGCATGACAGCCCAGTCTTTAGGAAACATCTCTGGTCTTATTAGGATCCTGAAGACCGTGAAGATGTGAAGGAGGAAGTCCTGCAACAGAAACACACGAACAATAGGCAGTTAAGGCGAAATGTGGACCATCTGATGACGTCATCACGCTTTAAGCAGCCTTTTCATGTTCGGTCTGGGTGTGTGTCTCTCTCCATGGTGCTGAAATATTGGACTCAAGCTTAGTTAATCTCTACAATACCTCATTCATTTTTTTCATTTTAATCTAATTAATTAGTACTTGTTTTCACATTTTCTGCCTTAATTGATATATTTTTATGTGTTTCAACACTATTCCATTAAATAAATCAAGGGAAGCTTTGCGAATGCTAAACAGATGTGGGAGAAGGACAGAGATGGATATGGCAGCCTCACCCTCAGGTCGTCTTTGCTGCTGAAAGCCTGCAGCAGCTGCTGGTAGTGCCTGTCACTCATCTGTCGCAGGAGCGCCAACAGACATGCCACAAACTCTCCCTGACGGCACAAAACACAAAGCGAGAGAAAGAGAAGGCCGTTTGAATGTAGTTTATGAAGGATTATCTTCTGAGTTTTTAACCACTTACACAGAAATGACACGAGTATAAGGAATGGCGGATTATTCACTTGCCTCTTCCTCTCACTGCAGCTTGATTTAATCGTTAAAAACATCTGTCTGCTTTTGTTTGCCTTGTGCTTCATTTGTTAAAGCGAGCCCTTTGTATCTCCTGCTTTTTTTCAATGTGCAAAACATAAACACGCAAATGGGAACCAGACCGAGCTGCGGCTCGGAAGTCTATTACAGATGGAAAAAAAAAACATCCAATTATGTTTGTGTTTCCATCATCATGATCTCATTATTAACCAACTTCATAATCATTGCCATTAATATCAATAATGTGAGAGGAATCAAAGCTAAATAAACTCCCTAATTAGTCTTTCATAAGATCCAGAACTATTTTGAGTCGCACACACAGATACAGACTGATGCACAGGATTACAATCACATACAGTGACATCCTGGAACTGCAGTCTCATGGCAGGTCCGGCGGGCTGGGGCCGGTTGCTAATTTCCAGGATGGTCCTCAGTAAAACTCCCAGCAGGCTTTCCACAATTAGCTCCACTTCCTCAGAGACGGCAGGCTCCTACACAACAGAGAAAACACAAAACTTGGAACTGAATTGCAAGCGGCGGTAATAAAAGTTTCAGCATTCAGTCAAGAAGAAACCCTTTGATACTTCATTTCATTCAACCTCAGATCCGAGTCTGAAGCTGCTGCCTTGTCCTTCTTTTTTTTAATCTAGTTTAAATTAGTCTTGAACCGGAAAGGGAACTACGTTTCGGGTCATCGCGGTACGTTCTGAAACTACGAAGGAACTGAGAAAGGAAAAGGATAAAAGAAGGCGGAAAACAAAAGCTAAAGAGTCGACTAAAGATGAAAAGCAGCTCAAAGAGAGTGAGGGAAAAACTGTGCGTGTGCAAATGTGCGTCCATCTCCCTGTAGTCTCTCAGACAGGTCTTGGAAGGAGTGATAATAAGAAGGAGTCTCACTGGCACATTGGCTACCACTGCTGTCACCTCCCTTTAAACACGCTGCCACTCTGTGCTTGCTGTGTGTTTTCCACCAGCAGCCCGTCTGGCAGCAAACAGTCCGAGCCAGAAAACGTCAGCTGCGACTCAAAGTCACCTGGACCGTTCCAACTGCCGAACCGATGGGTCTCATGAGTGAACTGCACACCTGCCAGTGTCCTGGTTACCAAAGACTAATTGACGATATGCAGGAAAGCAATCTGCTGGTGTAAGGTTTAGCCAAGAAAACCGGTGAGACTCATTTCTGCATCTTTAGCCGCTTTCGGACAGAGCCGTTATAAGAACGGTCCTCCTCGAATTCCGTTCTGATAGCTGCCCTTCCCCAGGGGAACCGTTTCAGTTTGCATTCCCACATGAGTCGGATCTGATGGGGACTGATGCGGGACTGATGCACACAGAGAGAGTCAGGAGACGAAGGATGGAGGACAGGCCATACTTCTTGGTTTCATGAAGGAAGGAGAGCAGAGCGCCGCAGACAAAGGAGACCACGTGGAGGTTTAACTTATTAAACACGCCAAGGTTGTGTCCGTGTCGTATGAGGAAACATTTCAGCCGTGACAACATGACAAGCGGCGGAGCTACTAACCACCAAACACCTCCGTCAGATGTGTTCCTATGGAAACCAGAACAGACCCAGCTGAGGAGAAGGAGCTGAAATGGTTCCAGGAACTGAGGGCCGTGGTCCAGAGTTCCTGTATGTGCGAATGCGGGAAAAAACGGCCCCGTTCCTTAACCCTTGTGCGGTCTTAACATTCTGTTTACTCCCTTTGTCCTACGGGGCAAAAATGACCCGCCCTACCAAAGCCCCAAAATAAAGCAACTTAATTGAATTTTATATCCAAAATCTATTTTGTATGATGAAACCTGTTATTTATCTATTCAACTCAATTCAACACATCTTTTATCATGTATTTTTTGTTACACAATACAAAAAGACAATCACCAGTTTTCAGGATTACACTTTTTTTTTTTTTTTTTTTTAACCACAAACCAACTGTCAGTTGGACCAACAGTTTTCTTGTTTTCAGTTTTCTTTTACATAATAAAGGTTTATTATTGCTATTATATAAATGTGAAGTAATTACTTCTGAATTAATTATATTGAAAGGGAAAAAACTGAACTTTTTTCTGGTGTTTAAATGTTTTTATAATTCACGGCTCAAAAATGACCCATAAGACAATCTTTGTACCCTAGTGGTGTACAGCCCACATGGAAACATAAACAAAAATAACGTGTGACTTTTTCTAATGATGGGGTCCCTTTAGGAAAAGTCATAACATTTCAAGTTGGAAAAAGATAGTTTAAGGTATTTTTTCTACAGCTAAACATGGTAGTGGGTCACTTTTGACCCACAAGACAACAGGAGGGTTAAAAGATTATAGGAACTGCCAAAGGTTCCTACAGTGCGAATGCAGCTTTTGACACTCTACAAAGTTAGAATGGTCGGAATTCTAACAGACAGCCTTGGAAATAGAAGCCTGAATCCAGGACACATGAAATGACCCATTTCTCGAAGGATGGGCAGCTCGTACAGTACGATGGCTCCCGGTTGCCAGTGTAATACTCACCACGGGGCTGCTTTCCTCCTTCTTTACGAGCGAGAGCATGCTGGTGAGGATGCGGGCACACATGACCAGGTCTCTCTGCTCCTGCATGTGGGTCTGGAGGACCCGGAGCACCACGGGCAGCAGGATGCATCGCGACTCTGCAACACAAAGGAGTCCTCAGACATTAACAGAAGTGCTTTCTGGCTTCGCCGCCACACTTAATTAACATCACTAATGTAACTCTTGTGTAACGTTAATGTGGTCGGCATGAGGGATGTTTTTCTTGCTACTCGTAGCCTCCGGGAGCATGTGGGAAATGAAACACTGACATAGTAATTTGAATAATTGTAAAGCCATTATTAAGAGCAATTTTATGGATTTGCATTCACTGAAGGGTTCCAGTTAGCTAAGATGTGCCATTAAATGTCCCCACATGGGGAGCACACAATCAAGCAGCAAACTACAGGACAGAAGAAGCTTCATCTTCTGCATTTTGTGCATGAAGTTACCGGTTCCGTGTTTGTGTGCACGTACCAATCCGAGTTTTTACCTGGGTTAATGTACAGCTGGCTTTCCACTGTCTTGGTAATGCACTGCAGCTTGACGGCCTCCAGGGGACTGTCGGGGTGGACAGCTGTGGGAAGGCTGGCCAGTGTCTCCCTGATGAAACCGGCCACCTCGCGCACTGTGAAGATCTTCAGCAGCTCGCCATAGATTGCCGGGAACGTCCGCAGGAACACCGCCTGGACGGAGAGAGGGCAAATTCAGTCAAATGGGGGCTTAATCGAACAGATACCATCTGTTATGGTCAAAGACATTTAGATCTTCGACACATGGAAGGCAAAATGAAGATGATGGAGCTCCAGAGTGGAGTTTTTCCTCCTTTTAAGTATTTTCAGAAAGAACAAAAACTGGTTCAGATATTAAAGGTTGTTTGTACGAACAGACACTATAGATACAATTTCAAAATGCTACCAAACACAGTGCACTTATTGCTCTATATATCACAGCACAAAACAACTCTGTCATGTTAATTATACGACCGTCAGGCCAAATTCCCTGTGTTGATGAATTGTGTAATTATATAGCTTTGTGCAGCGCATGTCAATGTGCTGCATGCGAGGTCTTAACTGGGATTAACAGTAGCCTGCCCTGAATCCTCCCACAGCTATTGTTATGTTGAGGATACAGATTAATCCAGATCA
Organism: Odontesthes bonariensis; assembly: GCF_027942865.1. Lineage (NCBI taxonomy): Eukaryota > Metazoa > Chordata > Actinopteri > Atheriniformes > Atherinopsidae > Odontesthes > Odontesthes bonariensis. The sequence goes on from NC_134513.1 coordinate 5,084,591, forward strand.
GAAGTCAGTGGGGGAATGAAACGGAGCTTTTCAGACCAGCATGGACAGGGCACAGCTGGAATATCTAATGATAGTGTCTCCAGCAGCCTCGCTGTGATTCTAACAGGATTACTTCAACTGTTTCAATAACTCTTTCCGACAGGCTGTTAACTGCAGCCGAGTGTTATACCAGTTCAAAAAGATAGAAAAACACACACAGACGGTGTTTGCTGACGCTACGACACAACCGCACAAGCATCTGTTTCCCGGTGTGTAATTAGGATTATCTTTGGCATCTTTAGCTTGTTTGTTTTGGTCTCGTTTGAAATCAGTGAAGGCGGCCGCCCCGCCGTGCAGACCTCCCACCGGAAAAAGGAAAAGCTGTCACAGAAATTCCTCCTCCGTCTCCGGAGCCTCCGGCAGCGTGAAATTCAATTACAGCCAATTTCTCCCCCATCACAACTGCATTAACGGTTCCTCCAGAAAGAAAACACACAACCACGGAGAGGCCCACGTTTACGCCCCAGACGGAGACGAGCGCCGCTGATGAGGGGTTTCAGGACGTGATTTCTCCGCCCACACACACCTGCGTCTGTGCGACGGGGCTGATGCCTTTGTTCTCCTGCGAGAGGAAGAAGCGGATGGACATGAAGAGCTCGTGGATGCAGACTCTGAACTCCTCCTCGTTCTGGCCTCCTGTGGCCAATGAGAAGAGCCGGCGAGACTGGATGATGTACTTGAAGATGTACTCGCTTGCCTGGAGGACAGAAAGAAGAGTGATTTAGTAGCACGCAAGTTAATGGGAGAGCTGGTCTGTTTTGAATAAAAAGCACTACAGGAGACAGTTAGATTGAAATATACTCGAGCTTAACTGAGTATAAAGCCAGAACCTTAAATGTTAAAGAATCGGCCGCTCTTTAAGTGACTTGTGAATGGAAACTGCAAACACGTCCGCAGAGTCTGCATTATTTATTAATCGCTGCGTGACAGACCAGCGTTTAATTCTGCTGCAGAATGTTTCTGCATTTATTACTGGAATGAAGTGATGAGGGTTCCCATCACCAGAGGCAGAGTGTTTCCACTGATTAAAACTGCATGTGGTATTATAGATGGAGGACGGGTGTGTCCCCTCACTTCTGGAGGGGAGATGAGTTCGCAGGAGTGAAACTAGCTTGTGTTTCTGGGCGGTATATTGGCGTATGTGTGTAAATTTAACAAAAAAAACAAAAAAAAACAAAGCTACGACTGCTCACCTTGAGCACCTGCTGGATGTGATCCTGATGCTCTGCATCAACGATGCGGTCCACGTACCACTTCAGTACTTTGATCAGGTCCCTGGAGCAGACACAGACACACATGCACAGCATCAACACCTCGAGCTGCATCACCTCCACGTAAGCGGACAAAAATACAGTCGATGAGGCAATACTGCGTTTTAAAATGCAACCCTCCTTCCCAGGATGGGCTCATCAAGTTCAGATGAAAACTATTAAACTTATTTCATCAACAGAGCTGAACTAAATGCTGCAGGTGAGGGCAAAGATCTCGGGGAATTCCAACAATGATGAATGACGAGCGCAATGTGAAGTCTTGTTTCACCTTTTTACTGCTTTCGGTTTTTCGCCGCATTTTAAATTGAAGTGAGAGGTTAAAGATATCTTCCCGATGAAGACGGTGAAAACAAATTAGAAGATTTATGTGTCATCTTATTAAAACGAGACACTAAAACAGTGTAAAACAGGTGGAGGTGGCAGCAGAGAGAGAAAAGATGAAGAATAAGAAGAAGACAGCACTTTTATCTTCACAGGTATAGAAGTGTGAAGAAGACAGCCAGCATGAACAGCATGTTGTGAATATATGTATTAGTGTGAATATGTTACGGATGGGAGGAAAAATGAGACCGTTTGTGTTCTCTTTTCCTCCACCAGGGGGAGCCATAAGCATACCATTGATTCCTTTAACTAACCTCCTTTAACAAGCCTGCTCATGCCATACCTTATCAAAACACAATATGTGGGCAAGGCCTCCGTACTCCATGCTGGAGAAATAAATAGATAAAGGGAGAAACTTTACACACCTGTAGGACAAAGCTCCAGCAAAGTGGCTCTCGATGTATGTGTCCATGACCGGCTTGAAGTGTTGGAATTTACTGTCCTGGAGGAGGTTGATGATATGAACCTAGAAATAAACAGAAAAGACGTATTTATTCTCAACGTGAAAGCTCAGCTCCTTAAAATACAGTTCTGGCCTTAAGGAGCTTTTCAGCTGTAAAATTAATCTAATTTCCCCACTGTGTGACACTCAGTATCAGCTTGTTTCAGCTTTCATTAATGATCTGAATGCTGAGTGGCATCCTGTCTGTCACATGTACAGATTTTTTTTAAGCTTATCTGAGTTTTTTTTTTTTTCTGGTCTGCAAACCGTTGGACACAGAGAACTGAATTAGTTCAAACCACAGAGGAAAAGTCCACTTGTCCAGTTACTTGGATTGATCTTGCAGCCACAAAAGCAAACTTGATAAGAGCGTGTGCTCAACAGAGGAGAAAGTGTGCCTGTGTATCAGGCCGATGTGGAGACAGACAGAAGTGGAGACACAAAGAAAGAGGAGAGAGGGAAAAAAGATCGATCTCAGTGCAGCATGACCGGGACGGGACTGGTTCAGCAAGCTGTGAAGCGTTACATCACTCGATCCTCCGGCACAATCAGACAGCAGTCGCCATATGGGCTAAAAAACGTTCTTACCAGTGAATCAAACACCTTGAGCCCATATCTCTGGGAGCTTTCATCCAAAATACCAAAGAGGGTGTCCAAGGTGTCTTGGAGAAACTTGTAAAAAGAGCAGAACAAAAGGGAGTTAGCGGCAGAGCTTCAGTATTTGGACAAAACCCATTTTCTGAACCTTTCAGAGTCCAAATACACAAGGACTGAAATCAAATGAGAAACACAAAAAAGTTCTCAGAGAAGCACAAACGAATCAAGGCAGAGAATCTGATTGCGGGGCCTACTTTCACAATCTCTGAGCCATCGATCTCTTTCAGCTTTGAGAGGCTGTCGTTGATCCTTTCAGGGTGCGCTCGCCACTTCAGCAGGTCCAACATATCACCTGGAGGAAGACAGCGAGAAGAAGAAGCTTAAAGAAAAGCACCGAAGTGACTCGCAGGAGCAGAAAACTGCAGCTCACATCTCAACAGAGAGCAAAATGCAGCTCGCATCACAAAGCAAACTCAATTACAGCCCCAGAATGCCACAGAATCCAAACAAATAACGACATTTTCGAGTGCTGTGGGATAAGAGAGATAGAAAGCCATTTTCCTAAGCCCAAATCCCCAGACAAACACATGAATAAAACATAAGCCGCAAGTAAAAAGTCTCTTAGTAGTCTCTTCAATTTGTCTGTGCGGAGACATTACTGTTTGTTTGTCTAAAAGCATGTCTCTAATACATCTATTTTCTGTTAAAAGCTCAGAAGTACATCCAGAATCAATTCAAGATGACAATGCACATTATAATGCAACTGCTGCCCATGTTTGACAGAGTGTAAACCAAACCAATCCCATTCTGCTCGCAGGCTGTGGAAAATCTGCAGGTAAATTGACTTCGATATTTCTCAACAGTAAGGAATGAAGTGCAGGTGTCATCCCCTGTTCTTAAACCTCACTGAAGTTAAACATTAAGTCGTACCTACCGCTTGGTCAACAGGCCCAACAGGCGCGTTAAATCCCTGTACACACAAGTACTTATTTCCTCTGGCGAGAGTTTAGAAGCACAGAGAAATAGATGCAACACGATCTTACAACCTGAGCCAAATGAGCAAAAGAGGCCGACGTAGTCTGGAGGATAGCTGCACTGACTTGATAGTTAAAGGATGCAGGTTTAAGACCAATATCTGGGAATTACACCTTAATTATTCAGGAGTCCTACAAGCTGTAAGGATGGCACAAAAGCAGTAGAGACACATAAAAGGAAAAAGTTGCAAAAACTGGTACCCTCCCTGCAGGTTTCCATCACCACCCATCTGAGCTGCGGCTGATTAGAACCGTAGATTGAAAATTGACTGCTGAGTCATTTGATCTGGGACTGAGTGCCGATTGTCCCTTTTTGCCAAAGAGAACAAAAGCCAGATGTTACTGAGTTTTTAATGGGTTTTTGCCCAGAGAGAACGGATCTTCAATGCAGATTCTTTCTCCATTTTAGGAGAGATTGTGCTGCTTTCTGTGTGATCCTGGGAGGTGGAATAAGGCCAACTGAACTTCTCTGTCTTGGTTCTTGAAGACGTTTTTTCCTCTCATGCAAAAGGCTCATTCGGTTCTAAGCTCGTTGGTGGGGAGTATCGGCTTATAACGTGTTTAGATGGTTTAGAAGTGAAGAAGCCTTTTGGATGAGAGGTGAAACGTCTTAAGCTCTTCGGATTACCGGGACCTGGATGATACTTTCTGTGTGGCCGCCAATGGGCAAGAGGCCAGGATGTTAAAGCCTGGGTCTGCTTTACCATTTTGCGTGAGCTTGGTGGAGCAGAGGAAGCTGGTGATCCAGAAAGACTCCTTCGGGCCTTTCAGCGTCTGATTGTTGGACGGGAGATTGGCCTTGGAGAACGGCAGCTTCAGATAACGCAAACAGTCAGCCAGGTTGGTGTTCTCCTCACACTAAAGAGCACGGAAAGAAGAGTAAGAAGAAGAATGAATAAAATCAATCGAATGCCAAAACCTTGTTCTGAGATGAATATTCGTACAGAAGCCAATTATGAAATGTTTGTGGGGACTGAGCAGCCTTGATACCCTGCACAGCTGAGGCTGCCTGAGATCCAAACCTACCACACAGTTTGGACTGATTCTTGAGAGTCTATTTCGGGTCTGAGGAGAAACTAGGCCATGCCAGCTTCATTGAGCTCGTCAGCAACTCTCCATCTGGCATTACAATGGGCCTTCACCCCCTTAACGACGGGGACAGACTCATCTAAGAAAGTTGTCGGGCACAGGTTTGGCCACCGACAGGAAAACAATTAAAACTGGAGTTTTTGTTTGCATACGCTGCTGAAATCCCTCCCAGCCAATGAAATGTATGATTGCCCATTTTTCTGTTTTCCACAAAGCTGGAGGTTTACGTACACACCCTTCGCCTGCAGCTGAGGAAAAGCAAGTAGTCTGCAATTATTCTGAATTGCACACTGGCCTGTGCTGCAGTAGACTGAGGATAATGGTCACTTTATTTACTGACTTTCTTAATGCATCAAACCCTGAATTTGGGGAAAGATGGGTCTTTTTGAAATGTCAGAGATGCAGATATTGGACATTTTAGCTGGCGACACGCAGACTGGCTCTCACTCATGGTCAAATTCAACCTCAGAATGTTGCATAAGAGGGCATTAGTCATTGGCCCGGCAGCTTATAATAGAGCGATGCGAGCTGTTTGTCAGCCAGTGGCACTAAACAGTATGATAAGATGGACGAGTGCATTTTTGCTATTTAGAGAGAATGATTCACATAATCATATAGAGGGTGTAATCCCCTTTAAAGTATCCATGGCAACACCTGTGCAATTCAAAACAGCGAGTGGGTTCAGTTAGGAGAATCTCAAAGCTGCAATTTACGAATTAACGGAATAAACTTGGAGCTGATCTCTGCAGTGCAGTCAGAACACTACATGTGCAAAAAAAAATCCTGCCAAGGGCACCATCCATCTGATTTCACGTTGCTCGTGCAAAGTCCTGCTAGCGAGGGGCGTTGGGTTCTTACCTTATGGATAATGAGCTCATGGGTGCCATCTGGCAGAGTCCTGCCATCCTCCTGCATCAGAGGAACAAAGGAGTAGCCAAACAGTTTCCTCTCTCCTTTGTCTTTAGCTGTCAAACAACAACACACGGACCTGATACTGAGTCCAAAATTTAAAGAAAAAAACACAGGCTGCAAGCAAACAAACAGCAAAAAGTAATACATTTTAAGGAAGAACAGCTCTCCTTTAGGCTTATGCGTGAATAGCACCGCTGATTTCTTCTGCTGGATCTTAAAAACACAATTACTTCAACTTGTTGCTGCTAAAGGTCGTTCTACGAGCTGCTTAATCATGGGGTGTGTGGGGTGTGCAAACACTGACCCCCGAGGAGGCCCGAAATCACAAAACCTCTCAACAAACATCCAGAGATAAGGAAGGATTCCACTGCTACTGTTGACATTCCCTTTAGTACCGTTAAAGCAACACCATAGTTCCCATAACAAATTAACAAACGCAAGATAACATTTAAAAACAAATCCAGAGAAATATGAACTTGGTCTTAATTGAAAATGAGCTAATCATGTTTCAGCAGGAAGTTTGCCCGAGAGGTCGGGAGCTTTCGTGCTCGTTATATATCGCCTCTTCAGTTTGGTGTCACCACAGGTCTAAATTGGACCCTTAACAGGGCCACTTCCTGCAGTAATAAGGCTACTATACCTACTGCACACAGCTGCACAGCCTCCTGGCTGGGCCATAATAATATCAGCCTGTTATGAGAGAAGAGACTCTGCTTTCTCCCTGCAGCCCAGATAAAAAAGGCTAAGAGTGAGAGCGACATTTTGCTCACCATTAAAGGTCTGCTTCATTTGGAATTATGAAGCTGGACAAAATAGAGTAATTATGAAAATGGCTGTACAAGCTCACACTGCATTTGGGCCTACATTTCCTAATGCTAGAGGAGTGGCTTCCAGACAAAAAGGGACAAAACCAGCTCATAAAATTCATTTCATTCAGTGCAGCTCCAGGGGTTATCGGTTATGTGCAGAAAGACTTCCCTGGTCAATCAAACGCAGATACAATGCGGCGCCTGTTGGAGCCATCTTAGCTTTTCCAAGACACATACAGGTTTTCCCACATCCCATTCTCACTCACTGGAGCAATGTCGAAACTCAAAGCGGACGTGAGATCCTCGAAACATGTCGACCGGGATGGGCAGCTTGATCTGCTCCGCCCAGCGGGGACTGTTGTTGTGGTAAAGCACCAAGGAGTGGTACTCGTCCCCACCTGGCTCACCCGAGCCAGCCGCCACGTGACTCTGAGAGACGGACAGAGGAGGTGGAAGAGTGGAGGGAAAAATAAAGAACAACACATAAAGAGAGGAAGGTCACGGCGAGCAAATATGTCAGAGAGAAAGGAACCGAAAGGAGCGTAAACATCTGCACCCAACAAAGCGAGGAAGACGAGGTTTCCGTGTGAGCTTATATGTGTTGGGGGGTTGCGTGCCATGTGGTGGCAGCAGCAGTGGCAGCAGGGTTATATTTGACTCTATTTTCTCTCCAAGGCCACGGCAGAGCAGGAAACCACAGAGGCAGACTGTCACATTGCTGAACCAGAAACGGGCAACACACAGGAGAGGCGCTTAGCCCTCATCTGGGTCAGCCATGTTTAAATGAAGCGCCTCAACACGAGAATCACGAAGAATGCGAGTTTACCTTGAGGATCTGTCCGTCAATATCCAGCACGTAGACGGTGATCTCGACGTTCCGAGCCACGCTCTTCCCACCCTTCTCGAACTCTCCCTTCTCCAGTGTGATGTAAAGGTCATTCCTCATCTCTCCTGCAGAAACAGCAAAGGAAAAAGGCAACAAGGCTTCGATTATGCATGTGAGCAAGCATTATTAATGAGCACTCTGCAGATTTCCTCTCCGTGTAATTCTTCGCGGCAGGTGTGGACGTAATTTGCATGAGACATATTAAATGATTTTACTTCGTGCCGACATGAAAACGAGCCCAAAGCGATGACATTTGAGCGTGGCTGCGAGCGGATTTAGCGAGACCAAAGTCGGTTTTTAATAAACAAGAAAAAGTCACAGCGAGGACATTTGTACGTGTCACACCAGGCCTCTAATGAGGCTCTGACAAGGAGGAGGAAAGGTCAAAAGAAACCACAATGGAGAGAAAGGCTGAGGACCTTTTTTTGCTTGTGATCCGGAAAACAAAGATAAACAAGTAAAGATATTTACTTGTTTACTCATTACATCGTGACATTAAAAGATTAAAAGCATAAATACTATGGTGATTCGATCACAGATTAAAGCATTGCTGAATTAAAATGACAAAAAACACCAAGAATAAAGCTGAATTAGTCATTTTTCTGTTCGTATCTTGATAACATCGTATTTTGATTAAATTATTAGTTTCTTCGGGGTTTTCTTTTCTTAATGCTTGCAGCTGAATGTACATTTATCTCTCTCTGAAGGTGAAGTTAAAACAGTGCAACGCATGCTGGGTAACAAACAGGAATAGCTTTTTCTCATAAAACCTCAAAGTGTGCGCACATCATATATCTGTCAGCATCTATTTTCTGCTGCTAACAACAGAAACGGCTACTGAACCTCTTTTACACACAAACGTACAAAAAGAGCAGCTTCTTAATGAAACCGGATGAGGCAGGGAAGCTGGACAGAGAGAAAAACGTGCAACCGTACACGCTCAAGATACAAATCTGGAATAGGAGTCCGTGAGGAAGGAGGAGAGACGGTTTGCTTTGCCCAAGGGGAGAATTACAAAAGCAGAAAGAGTGAGAGCACTCAGCGTTAAGGGTTTGCAGCCAGACAAAGATAAAGAAAGAGACGGTGAACATAAATCTGTGTTAGTGAGGCGCTGGGGGGATTGGGAGGGGGGGCAGTCTGTGGTTCTTCTTTATCTGAGCAGCCAGACAGCATTCCTGTCTCATGTAAAAGAACACCTCTCTATGTGAATGAAATGAGCTCTCGTAAATGAGTGAGAAACCTTATTAAAACAGCATTTTTCCTCACTGCTGTTTCTCCTGCATATGTAAATATGAGCGTGTACATGTTTAGTCCCCTGCTTCATCTTACATTCGAGCGGATGTGCATTTGTTTCCTTGACAACAAGGCTCCATCCAGCTGAGCCTGAGGCGCTTCGCAGGGGTTTGCGTCATGCAGACAGGAGGCTATCAGACGGCTGCCTGTCTTCGGGAAGCCTAAATATTACATCTTTCCGAAGGGGCTTTAAGGTGGAATTAAAAGTCTTCTCAACTTGTGCACGAGGTAGATATGAGTGACTTTAAAGGGCAGGCCGACTTGTACAGTAGAAAATAGAACAGAACAGACATCAGAAACTTTATGGCCTCAAAAGTTGTCATCTGAAATGTCAAACTATAAATACCGACATTGATCGTTTCACTGTGCTTCCCGGCTCATTTTATGATCCTTCCTTTCACACCTGCTGCCTGCCCAATCCTTTTAAAGAACCCGAGGTCCTGAAGAAGTGTAAGTTCTCATCAGCAGCGGTAAAATTGGGTAGAAGTAGCAGGCAGTGGCTCAGCAGTTAGCACCCCTACGTAGCAAAAAGAAGGTCCCAATTTGTCTTTTTCTTGCCTTTCTATGTCAAGCTCGACTTCCCTGCAGGGAGCTGCCTCTTTGCAGATGGTCTCATTTTCTCTCACATTCCAAAATAATGATGATTGTGACTGTTTTTAATCCATCTCTCTGCTTTTACCTGACCTGGTGCAGGGCGTGTGCGACATCTACCTCGATGCGTGCTGACCGCAGGGCCTTTGGGCCCACAACACAACAAGTATTTCAGGAGGCAAACGGACGGAAATTATTAATCAGGCCCTAATTTATGACCCGAAAAAGCTCCTACGGCACAAACCAGAATGAAAACGTCCAAACGCAACAATTCTGCAAGTGATGGCCAAGTGATCCCTGGAAGTACAATAAGTGCACACGTCAGCAAAGCAGAAGAAGAATATGTTGAATATGCTGAAGTGGTTAGAGGATTAATTGAGTGATAAATAAGCCGTGTTGCTACAAGAGTGGCTTGTTAAATGTACTATGTAATGACATCTTCCATAATGTGTCATTTCCTGTTGAACCAGGCTCTTGGGGCAGTAAATAACACAGGGACTTTAATTGTAAACAAATGGACCATTGGTTGAGGAAGAAAAGAAGTCATTTGATAGATAATGGGGCCTCGTAATAATTTTTTTAACCTACAAATTATGAAAGTAGCTCGTTATCCGTTTGCTTTTGCGTATTAAAAAAAACTTCTGGATGATTAAAAAAGACTTGTAGAAGCTAATTTATTGATTTAAGGACAGCAGGGTGGTGGAAAGAAATCGGGTGTGGCGTCCCACCTGGCATGATGACGTCGGAGAAGCCCAGCTTCCTGGTGATAGACACGCCCCGGGTGAAGAGGACCATGTACTCCCGCCTCAGCTGCTCTATGTCCCCGTGCAGGAGCTGGAGAGCCACCGCCAGGCCTAGAATAGTAGAAAAACACCAACTTTCACAACCTGAAATGTCATATTCATACACAGCTATTACATGGCAATGATTCTTCTACAGTACAGCATAGCAACTTGATAAACAATCACGTAGTTTCAGGTTTCATTCCAGCTGCTCGGGCTGGAAAAACCAGACAGTTGAAGTTATATTTGCCAAAAAAGAGCATTTACTGTATGGAAAGGAAGCTGACACATACATGGGTGAAAAAATAAAGGAATGCAAGCAGCCTGTGAGTCATCACCAGCTCTTTTTATTGGGAGGAAAACCTACATCAAGGCAGCCGTCTCGAATGGATATCCTTATGCAATAACTTCAAATGTCAGCGGAGCTAAATTAAAGCACCGGCTCGTAATAAGAGCTCAAAACGCATCTCCTTGATGTCTCTGAGTGTGTGAGTGTGTGCCTGTCCGTGTTAACGGTGAGACGGGGCGGTTATATAAACAGCTACATGTCTTATAACTGTCGATGATGATTACTGCTGCGCTTCTGTTTTTGGGAGAAGTTGAGAGGCAGGAGTGAAATGTTTCATTAGCTGTGAGAGGTTTCAGTCACTGAGAGTCAACAAGGAGACGTGACTCGCTTGCAGACCAGCAATCTGCAGAAGAAGACACACAGAGCGGTCCGAAGTAGAGAAGCTGAGGTAAAAAGAGTTCAATCTAACTAAATGTTTTGTCTGTCAATCAATCTGTTGCATGAAAGCCATCTGAGTGGCTTTTATGGCTACTGGGGACGTGTCGATAATGATGAGGAGTAGATTCTTCAGAGCAACATGGAGCTAAAAGGCAGGAGCTGCACAGCTGACACAAAAAGCTCCTCAAGTGGCCTCTTGAGGTTGTTTTCGCATTGAAATTAGATTACATTAAAATTCTGCATGATCGTGGGAACAGATGCTTTTGATGACGGATCGGTTTCCTGGTAGATGTGCATCTCATCCTCTGGTCTCTCCTCGGATCCTTGGTGCATCTTGGTGCACCGTTTTTTTTTTTTGTGGCAACAACTAAGCACAGAATGGGGGCGTTCCACAGTTGCTTTAAGTCGAAGTGAGACCCTGAATGTGGGAGAAGCCTTTGGCATTAATTACACAACCAGTTTCATTTACTATTCTGCTTTGTGGACGTAGCTAAGGTTGATAAAGAGAATAAAAAACTCAGCCCACCCAAACTGCCTCTTCACCAACTTAAAAAAGAATAAACTCAACAACAAAACAGAGTGAGCTGTCGCAGCCTACGCCTGCATCTGGAGGCGGGAGCTGGATTACCTGAGCTGGCTCATCCACAAGCACGATTCTTATGAAATCGCTCACATGTAAACAGAGTTACCATGTCAACCCATCAACACTTTCTTTTGGCTGTTAAAGTCAATTGAGCCCAAAAAGCAGCAGTACACGGGTATGAAAGACCTCTCTACACTCGCTTCGTAACAAAACGCAGCCTGTGTGTTTGTATATTTAGGGCAGAGTATTCGTCTCTCCCCTGCTAATTATTTCTGGAACTTCTGGCTCACAGTCGAGTCAGTTAGAAGAACCGCACAGTGAGACGGCTTCAGATACTTCAGGCACACGCTAAGTGTCATAAACTGTGGCCCCTAAATGCCGCATAGAGCTCCGTAACGCCTACGTGGGTGTTTCACAGGGACAAACTACAAAGTAGGACAAACTACAAAGCAGACACGGGTCTGTGTGGTAATGAAGAACTGCAGACCACTCTGTGGGGGGATCATGCAGGCACTGGGGTAACAAGTTCTCCTACTAAGACTCTGTGGGCTTGTTTTCCAGTTGGACAAATAAAACCGTTTCAATGACAACAAAGCAGACATCTTTAGAGCTCCGAGCACTTTCCATGGCTTTAACTTCCTTTAACGTCTGCACACTGTCCTCTGCTTTTGTTCCACTCCGAGTACCAGCTTCTTCTTCTCCTGTTTCTTCTGGGTCAAAGCTCGATGTGGAGCACGCTCAGAGCATCCGAGCTACTCCGGGACCAATTAAATGTACTCCGTACACGCAAGAGAAGCTTCGCCACCAGATGCAACATCTGTGCCAGTAACAAAAAGATGCATCTACCTGTTAAAGAGCTTGAATCGAAGCCTTTTACTGTAAGTTGTACACATTTCGATTAACAGCTAGAGTGAAAGCTGAGTTGAAATAATTCCACACCTACCGAAGCACTCAGCACCATTGTTGTGGCAGTTCCTGTTACAGCAGGTGTCACACGGTGCCCATTTTGCCACGATGAGACACACACACAAACACAAGCTTTGCTCTCACAGCTGGTAAACACTTTTGTTGCAGTTTAACTTAAGTGTCATCCACTCTGTAATGCTTCTCTCCAGCAGAATAATTGACTTTTGGGAAGAACTGCCTTTTGAGATGAGCACGTAGCCGCTAAAAATACGCCGCCAGTGATGTTGAGCGCGGCTCCTCCAGATGTAAAAATAAAGACATGGATATCTAAGAAATTAAACTGCTTCTCTTCAAAAAATGCTACAGCCCAATGTATTGAATGTATGTCTCCATCGTGTATATAAGGAATCGATATCAGGCTGCGGTGATGATGTCTCCAGAGCTTTTAGTGCAACAGCAGGGATGCGAGTAAAGGAGACACTTGTAATTATAAGGACATTAAAGAGCACAATCCCTGCAAAATGAAACCGTTGAAGCTGATAAATGTGTAACTGATTCATATGTGTGATTGAAACTTAATATCCAGAGCCCATTATGGTAAAAACTGAGAGAAATACCTCTGCTTTGTGGGGGAAAAAAGTATTTTTTCTTTGATTTTATGAGATAAAAGTCAAATTCAATGAAGTGGCGTAAGATGTAAATTTGAACCAAACGCAGTGGAAGGATTCCACCCAGCATAGAGTGACCGAAGATCCGCAGCTCCCCTCTTATGGACTTTGAAAGGGAAAGCACCGGAGAAAATCAGATCAATGTCTTCAGCTGACAGCTACTCAATAGCGAACATCTAACTGTTTGTGATAAACTGCAAACTGCAGCCGGAGAGGCGAGTAAACCTCTTACAATAATTCACTTATCGTGTGTTTATTATGTGAGAGTGTCCACTTTGCCACCGCACAAAAAGCCTGCCAGAAGCGCTTACATGACGGACACATTTTCAAAAAACATCTTCTGCCAGTGATGTCGTTTTTTTTAAACAATGAGTGTGGATAATTGCTTTTGACTGCAAAATCTTAAAAGATGAGAGCGTCACTGTTAGCCAGCGGGCATCAAACACGGCTAAGAAGCACAGACAGTATCTGCGCCGGCATCTGCCAAACGTTTCGGAAGTTCAACAACACAGCGCATTGTCTTTGTGCGTTATCTCCCATAAATCTGATCCCACGAGTCTGGCTGTGTGCTATCCACGGTGATATGGACAGTCAGGAGCAAATAAAGCTGGTTTCCATCCCCATTAAGATTTAGCTGGAGTTCAATGTGAGATAAGGGAGAAAATGAGAAAGGGGTTGCCTAATAAACCTATTTTTCTGACAATTCTTCAGCTTTATCTGGGATTAATTCGTGCTTTTGTCGTGCTTATCTGAAAATGCAAAGCTCTCTGCCTCTCCACCCATTATACGGGGTGTTATGAACCCACGTGGCGTGGAAGGCGCAGCTCAGATAATGCAGACTGCGTCTAATGGCTTCGTGTTGTACGGCTTAATCACAGCATCGCTCCATGCTCGTGCTTGTTCTCGATAATTTAAAATCCCAGACACGCATGACTTCTCCTCGAGTAATTATTGGTCCTCTGAGGCCAGGTGGAAGGAGGAGCCATCTCAGTGGATCATTCTCAGAGATTCTCGACACTCTCGCTGTCTTTAGAGTGTTTCTGCTCAGAAAACCAAGGCGTGCGGCAAGTTTGCAGCAACATTTCTGCAACAAACGAGCTTTAATTCCAACATATTCCAAACTGCTTCTGGTTGTCCACAGTTGTTTGTGCATTTCAGCCCTTGAGGCACACTGATGCACAACAGTCAACACTGATAAATGAATGACCTCTCACTTCTCAAACTGTGCCCGCTGCAGTGTAAGTTCACTCAGCTGCATCTAAATCATACAACAGGACAGAGGCCGATGTTTTTTAAATGTAAAGCCAGTAAAAAGTGCCTCCAAGTATTCAGAAAGGCTTCATTGTGTTACTTCTGAGTGTAGAACTAAAAACTAACACTATGCATTTAATATATTAAGAATAAAAGTTTTAGACAGCTGTGTCATCAAAACGACACCCTGTTTCAGTTCTAAGATGTTATGCATCAGGACATCTGAGCTTTCCTTCCCTTCTTTTCCATTTTGTCCTGATGAGTAAAACCTTGTAAAGTAAAGAGGACACGCTTTTCTTTGCAGGAGGGGTTGTGTTGCTCAGCTCTTCTCATTAAATCAGACTAAACGTTTTTACTTTTCGCATGATTTTGTGCCGTGTGCTTCAGCAGAGTGGCAGTCATCTGGGAGACAGTATTTTGATATATTAATAGGATCGGCGGTGCCATCTGTAAATGTCACGTCCTAAACACAGCAGCAACTCAATCACTCTCCTACTTAAGTGCGTCACGATAGAGACTCCATTAACTGTCGCCGTCCTGGTCAGTTTAAAACACACTGGACCTCATCTAGGTCGTTTCTTTTTCACATTCACACCAACAGACTGAGACACAGCTTCTTCCCCAGAGCTGTAAAATCCATCACCCCATACCCCCACACATCCACCCCTACACCCCCACCCATAGACTGATTATTATAAACCTCTGAAGACAGACTCACACTGCACTGCACTTTTATTTTACTTATTTGACTCACTTATGGTGCAATATGTCCAATACAGTCATACAACAACCGGATTGCACTGTAACTTCTTACTTTTTACTTTAACTTTTTACTATTTTTATTCTCTTGTATATTATTTAGATATCTTTTTATATCTTTTGTGTATCCAAAGCCAAGAGCTCCTGAACTAAATTTCATTATGCCTGCATAGTGACAATAAAGATTCTTGATTCTTGATTCTGTGATGGGCAAGCTATGTTTTCCCCCTTGGATTATGGGTTACAATCTGCCGTCTAACTGCCTTTGTAACAGAAACATTTCACACATTTCTGATTAAAATCTCTCTGCTTCGTCTGAAGCACTGGTTTGTCTGTTTTCCTGGGGACACTTGTGCAAGAAGTCGACTCTGTGACTTCTGCTTACTCCTCTAACTGTGTTTCCACTCTTTAGACGGCCTCCTATCCCCCGTTTCATGTTTGCAATCTAATTTTTCAATCCCACAAGCTCTTCTTTTTCTCATGGATGATGAATCATGCAGAAATATTACTTCAACATGACTTGGATGACTTCTGCTGGTCAAACTTCCTGCTTACAGGTCTCAGGAAGTACCCTAACTGTCAAGGTTCTTCAGTTTTGAAAGCTGAAACACATTTAATCATTCATATCTCGTTCTTTAGTGCAGAGAAACATGGATCTGAGTGCGGCGTGAACACTGGATTTTTCTTTGACGTCTGAGGAACTGAATGTTCTGATCTTCCACCAACCTGTTGCCAGGGGAAACTGCTGATACGGCTGTTCAGCATGATGTGAAGGCAGCTATTTATACAAGCCTTCTAAATGCATATGCAACAGCACGTTTCCTGCAGCCGTAAACATGAGAGAAGCGACCTCTTCCCCTAAAGAGGAACTTCAACGCTGCAGAAAGCGTACTGACCGGAAACGGACCGTCACATGGGCAGACGCTGGTGTGGAACTGAGCTGCTGAGTTTGTCAGCGGCGCATAGGAGTTGTGAAAGAAATGTACCCGAGATTTCTTCAGACTGCTTTTTATGACTGCTTTGAAAGTTGTTCCCTGATAACAACTGCGTAAAACAAAGCGAAAAAAAGGGGAACCAACGATCCAATTAAAAATGAATGAGACCAAATGCACGATGGGAACACGCTCAGTGTCAAAAACAAGAAGAAGTGGCTCTTACCAGTGTTGGATCCAGACAAGTTGTACCTGGAGTTGGCCTTTTTGATGATGTTCTCGTGGATTTGGTGCCATTCGCTCTCTGTGTTGCACCTGAGGCAGAAAGAAAAAGAAGATTGCGGCTAAACAGATGAAGAAGGACGGTCGAGGTTAATGCTGCATCTGCAGACATTTAAACCAAAACCGCTGAACTCTCCATCTCCCAGCGTGCTTTCTTATTCAAATGTAATGCGCATGATGGACTGAACCTCATTAAAAACAAGAATTAGCATTTATCGACTGCTGAAGCATATTCAGGATGTTTCCCAGATGACATGTAAGCTTAAAAATGTAGGCTTTATTTAGGCACTAATCCAATTGAAACCATTTTTCTTGTCCTTTATGTATGTAAAAAAATAATGTGGCTACCTTTATTTGTGAGTTTCATTTGTCCAGAGGGTACAAAGTCCCGCTCCTACTCAACAAAAGCCTTTTCTAACCATCAGGGGATCATCAGAGTGGACTAAATTGGAGCTCAGAAAATGTCACTGCATCTGCTGAAGTCAATAAGGCGCCGAGCCTCTGAAGCACTTTGTTGAGAAATTCCGGCCGGGATGTATTAAAAACTGAGCTCACAGAAAAACTAAAGGTGTTGCTTATTTCACCAAACACTCAGCAGCGGCTCATCTTAATGTAAAAAAAACAACCTAATCGTGTTACTTTCACAGTTTTAGATGTGATGGTGTTGTTTAAACTCACATTTGAGGGCAGGATAGCATCGCTTCGGTATTTTAAAGAAGGATTCAGCTGTGGAATGATGATTCTTTACAGGGACTTACGCATAAACCTTGAGCAGGTGGTCATCCTTGGAGTCAGCAGTGAGGAGATCAGCAATGCTGACAACAGCACAGCCAAACGGCCGCTTGTACTGCACGCTGCACAGATTCTTCTTCTCTCCTGCTCCCATCCTCCCTGCACACACACACAAGTACTCCCAGTAAGAACAGTGCTATCGTTAAAGAGTAAAAAAAAACATGTGATGCTCAAGAGAATCAGCAAGAAAAATCTCAACCCCCACCTATTCTTATGATGTGCACCACAATGTAGACGTCTTTCCGTAGATCACTGCTTCCCAAATCCTGAGGCACAATACGGCAGAAATTACTTCAGCACAAATGCACTGATGCAGCTTTCAGTTTACAGCTTCAAATGGTTAGTTGTCAGTCTATTTAAATGCAAAGTCATGTTCAGTACTCACTACAAAGAGCGTGCATTGTCTTTCTGTCTTCTCCGGCGACTTGGGCAATCCGCTCTTATTCAGCCTGACAAAGAACCTTTCACTGTAGAGAGAAGAGAGGGAGAGGGAGCACATACAGAGATGAATGAGGTCGGGAGCGACGGCTCGGTGTCAGACCAAAGTAAACAACTGCGTCCCGAGTCACTGCTAACAGGGACAGAGGAGTCCGAGACTGGAAGCAATGTCAGAGGTGTCAAGGGCTGTCAGTGGCCGTTGGAGGAATCACTTCAGAGTTCAGACTGCACACTTTCGAAGCGGTCTGAAATCTTAAAACAGAATATAAGGCAGGGGTAAGACGGGCAGAGCTGGAACATCTGAAAACAGCTCCATTCGGGTGACTTGGAAACAGTGATGGGTTCAACCGTAAAGCTGCTGGTCGTAAAACTTTAGCTGTGACAGAAATGGATTGAGGATAAAAATGACAAAGTGCTGGTAAATACTGTGCTCGGTTTCTGATATATAAAGTAAAATGCAAGCAAAGAGCAACTGTGTGTGTGTGTGTGTGTGTGTGTGTGCGCAACTGCTTTGTTGGTGAACATGAAAAAGAGAAATTCAGTCACTCATGAGCTGTTCTGTCTTGGCCAAACTTTAGGAATGATCCTAGAGGCTTGCTGTACCTTTTCATTTCATTTCAAATAGCACATTCATGTACAAAACAATTCAAAGTGCTTTACCTAAAATAAAAGCATTGCAGCAGGGAGTGTAAGAAGCATTAAAAATACATAAAAGAATTTAGAGAGAAACAAATAAAATAATTTAAATGAATTTAAAAACAAGCAACAGTCCAGATAAGTTCAAAGATAGCGTGCAGATTTCATGCATAGACACATGAGAAAAGAAATGTTTTTAACCTGGATTTAAAAATGTTTCCATTTGGTGAAAGTTTAATCTCCACTGGCAGTTTGTTCCACTTGTTTGCAGCATAACAGCTAAATGCTGCTTCTCCATGTTTAGTCTGGATTAAATTTGGAGGTAACTCTCATTTTTCTCGGTAGAAATGTTCAAGCTCAGATAAGTTGGATATCTAAAACGAAGAAAATCCCCACAGCATGATGCTGCCATCACCATGTTTGACTGTAGGAAGGGAAATATCAAGGTGACACTTTCAATGCTGCAGATGTTTCTCTGTGTTCTTCTCCAGATCCATGCCTACGGCTCAGCTCTCACACCGACAGCTGCTCACCTTTCCGAATTACATCTGATGAATTTCATTTCAATGGCAGAAGCATCTCATGGACAGATAACAGAAGCAGGATGAACCAAAGCTCAACTGTGAGAGTCGTAAAATGTGGTCGGAATACTTTGAATTTAAATGTCTTTCTTACGGTGGACACACTGGTGCAGAGTAGCTCAATAAAGTCAAATCAACGGTTTGCCCTCCACTCCCTTTCACAGAAAGTCAAATGAGCAGAAAAACAGAAAGGACAAATCCGTATCGCCTTCCCACTCTCTTTGTACTCCGTCCTCTCTCCGTGCATCGCATGTTCGGAGCGAGGCGGCAGAGGCGTCCTGCTGGGCCCTTCTCGTCCTGGCTGGCGAGCCGAGGGCTAATCCAGTTAGGTGACTTTCACAGTCGACAGATAGGCAGACAGAAAACCCTGTAATGCAACAATGAGCCAAGTTCCAAGCGCTACTAGCTGTGTGAGCTACATTCGGCCCATTTCACAGGAGCAGAACGCACTTTAACAGATCCAGTATAACGCTGTTGAACGCTGCACGCATCTATAAAAGATTAGGATGTTTTTTAATGGTCTGAGCTGTAAAAAAAAACCCAAATACAGGCTCAATAGCTGTTAGTTGATGTAAATAAGAGGCTGCTAAGTGCAGCGTAATTCAGTGTTTTGTATATGTAGGGCAGTGGGTGCCCATGTCTGAATTAATTAGGTTCTTAATCATTAATTAAACAAATTCTTATGACTTTTCATACGTGTATTCCTCCAGTGAAGGTTTCCTTTCATCAACTGCAGAGGAATGAACCGGCTTGATTTAAAGGCTGTTGTTCCTCATTAGCGGCTCCCGCTAACTTTCCACGCCATTTATCCAACCGTATTTAGACAGATTCCTCTGCATCAGACACGAGACTTTGCACACGCCTTCCTCAAACCCTAATTAGTGCTCCATTGTTGAAACCCCAACTGCTAATTAACAGCAACTCCTGCATGCACAGGCGCACCAGCCTCTGCTGCTTTAAAGCTCCCTCCCCAGCCGCACAGCTGCAGCGTGTTGATCACCACGGCCAAGGGGACCCACGTCCCCACGCGGGACCTTATCAGCCTCCATCACCGCTCGTATTAACATAACATGAATGGCCGAATTTCCCTCCCCTCTGGGCCCCCACGGAGCTCGCTATTCACACTCCTGATATCGATGATTGCATTAGGAACCATAAGCTCCCCGATGAGGAAGTGACATGTTGAATGTCGGATAAATGAACTGCCACGGATGCTGCCTGCCACCCTAACCAACACTAAAGGCTGATTCATACTCGGCGCAACCTCGCTCATACTAGCTGGTCGCAAATGGCGCAAACGGTCACGTGTCCCAAAATTCCGCCACGCCCCCCTTCGCAAGCTAGAAAATCCTCGCGCGGCGCAAGGGCGCGCACACAACTTTTTTTCTGACTTCGCGCGCGCTCAACCGGAAACAGCTGACCATGAAAAAGAAAAAATGAACACTGCAGAGACCGCGGTGACCGAGAGGATGCGCCTCTACAAACATCTGTACGACACGTCTATGAAGTTACACTGGGACAACGTTTGACAAAGTTCGTCTTGTTGCAAAGGACGAACATTCCACCTTCTCTTCTGTTTTTGCCGCAGCCGCTTAGCTCTGAGATACACAGTTCTACACCCAGAGTAAATTCATTCCTCATCAGATGTGCCAGCCTCTGCTGACGTGACACCACAGGTGGCATTGTGTATGCTTTCTTCATATGCTTTTCAGCTTGTTTCCTCAACAGTGACGCTCCCTGGTCTGGAGAGAACTACAAATGTGACGCATACTCGGCGCAAACTGCGCTTATGAGCTGAAGGGACTGTGAAGGGGCTGGCGCTTTCAATGACGTCATTAATGGTTCTCGAGCCAGAACAGTTGCGCGTTTGCGCCGAGTATGAATCAGCCTTAAATCCTACCTGAAGCCCACATGGAATGATTATAAATAAACAGAAGCACAATCAGTTCACTGTGGCGGCCTTTCAGCGTGGAAATGGTTGTGTCCATGTCCACAGTAAGACACCGTGTGTGTGGCTGTGTGTCCTGCAGAAGAGCCTGACAAGGACTCTGTACTGAACACAAAGAAGCTGCCATGGTGCACAGAGGCTGCTCGTGTTGGCATGGTACTGAGGCGACGGGTCAGACCCCCATCTGGTCTCACACACACACACACACACACATCCACCAGAACCAGCAGCACAGAGTGCAGCAGCGACGTGGCTTTCTGCCAGGCAGATCGTGTAAATGTGTGTGTCTCCATGTTTATGCATGTGACCAGACAGTGAGAGACAACATTGGCGAGCTGCCACTGCGAGATTTTCCACAAAGACAACTGATGCAAACACATACACACACACACAAAATCGAATCATTAAAGCACAGTTCTTAGAGCCTTTTGACTGCCTTTACTCCCAAAAAATGACAGAAAAAAAACTAGTATCAGCTCATTTAGGCACAATAAGAAAGAAAATAGAGCTTTATCTGTTTTTTTCTTTTTGGATCAAAATGCTTGCTGAATGTTTCTCAAGCTGTTGTTCAGTGTCACGTATTTCAGCAGAACTAGAGCCGTGGCAGCAAGCATGCTGTTCCACTGCAGTTGCATAACTGAATAAGAAGTGCAATTACCCGTTCCTGGCTAAGATGCTCAGTGTTTCAAAGTAGCGCGGAGATGGAGAGAGAACTGAAGACATGGGCAGATTAAGAAAAAAAGGAAACACGTAATGACAAGGTGGAGAAAGAGAAAGATAAATTACTTATTTAAATACTGCAGCTTTATATCACACAATGACAAATTGGTTTTTTGAGCGTTGTGGTACTGTGCAAGAGTCTTGAGTTGTCCCTCATTTCACTCCATTTTGCTTCCAAGAAGCCTTATAATCTTTTAAAGTGCTCTTGAGCAATGGTTCTCCAGGCTTGCAGAAGTTTTTCTTTGGACACTTATTTTTAGTCCAGCCCTTGTACCTGAACATTTTCAGAGAAATGTGTCAAGTATAAGCTGCTTAACACTGACCAAGGAGTTATTCAAGCACGAAAAGGCACAAAGTCAAGAGTTGAGCTCGTGTTGTAGCTGTAACCAATTTTAAATGGAATCTTTCAGCACTTTTTTAGCCGCATGTCACGATGCCACCATAAGTGAAAAAAAATGGCAATTTTCACCCAAAAAACTATCTACAGCAGATGAAAAGCATCTGAAAGTGAAAACTGGGAAAATAAATCCAGCAAAGACCTGACACAGGAGCTGAGAGATGCATCTTGACCTTCAGCTGATCCATCTGCTGTTGGCCCAAGCCTCATCAGAAATGGTCTCCATGGAAGGGTGGCTGTCAGGAAGCCGTTCTTAAGGAAGGGAAACGGGGAGAAAAGGCTGAGCTGTGCCAAAGGACACAAGAAGTGGGCTGAAAATCAGTGGCAGCAGGTCTGATGGAGGGATGAATCCTCCCCAGAGCCCGGACCTCAACATTACTGAAGCAGTGTGGGATCATGTTGGCAGAGAACGGAACAAAAGGCAGCCCACATCCAAAGAAGAGCTTTGGGATGTCCTTCAAGAAGCCTGGAGAACTATTCCTGAAGACTCCTTAAATAAGGTGGTCATCAGGGTCGGCCCAAGACTTTTGGACAGCACTGAATTTTACACAACAGTCATGAGAATCATATCCACTTCCCAGCCAACACGCCAGTAATGTCGATGAATAATCAATTTGGTTACCACGGAAACAGAATTGGAGTTACAGTAAGCTGTACAAATCAATAAAACAACAGGTTCCATCAATGACACGTGCATTATTCTGCTGTGCTACTGCACAGCAGAATAATGCGGGAGATCCTGCTGCGGATCTCCCGCTTTGAACTATGAAACCAGGGAGCTTAAACACAGTCTCGTGCTTGGGTGACACCCCCGTCAGAAGGATGTGGTGTTTGCTGGTGTGTGAGCGGACGTTCAGGATGCATGTGCAGACGCAGTGGGTGGGACGCAGTTTTTTATGAGGAAACAGCGCGACGTTGCCCACACTTAAAGCACACTTTAACATCCTGCTTTGCTTAATGCATCGTCATGAATAGAAGTCGAGCCGACATCAGAATGGAAGTGATTACAGCAGAATTACACCCAAAGGATATGGCATGCAAATGCAAACATACAAAACACATATTTTACTTAATAATAGCAAACAGGATACACCTGTAATCTTAAAATACTGTTGTTTGGTCTGAAAACGTGCCCACGGTCATGAAATCATGCCCTAAAAATTAAAAAAATATGCAGATTTCGTGAGAGAACTTGTTAAATCAGGAGGAGGTTGCTTCCTCTGAGGTTTCTACCTGAGTGGCCGGTTCTCCCGTCCATCGTAGATGTGAAAGAAGACTTCCAGCTCCTCCCCCAGGTTGGCACTCATCAGACTTTTCACGTGCACGAACAAGTGATGGGTGCTCGCAGGTGCGGTCGTCTCCTTCTTACGATGCCGATGCTCCATCTGCAGCACAGATAGCAGCAATAACACGTTTTTAACTGCGACTCTTTGTTGATAAATCTTTATGTGACATGATCAAACAAATACAGCTGCGTTTGAAGTATGCATAAGTGTGTATTATTGCCTCTTTACTCGGAGAAACACATTTAACATATTATCTCACTTGCGATAGAGGCAACAAGCTTGTTAACCATTTTTCTTCGATAAAGATTTTTTTTTGGCTGCATAAGCTGAGGAACAGGAACTCAAGCAGATTATAACGGTCACATATCAGTGTGGTCATCCACTGACGAAGCTATATGAGGTCAGCGTAAATGAAAAAGGTCATTGAGGCCTCACAGAGCATTGCATTGCATTGTAAATACCAACCAGATCAACATGTACGTTACGGCTCTGTTTACAGCGTGAGAGGGACAATCTAATCTACGGCTGTGAATATCCAAAAATGCAAAACACACACACAAACAGCGCCAGATGGTCGGGAAAGCCATTGCCAAATTTTGCCTGGTATTAGCTGCCATGGTAAAACACATTACAGGGGGGTGGGGGGTGGGGGGGTGGGGGAAAAGGCTGGGGATGAAGGTGAAAGTTGAATGAGAGGACGAATTCTGCATTGAAACGTGAATATATTTGACAGGGATGCCAACTCTCGAGCATTTGATCGGTTTCACACGCTCTCACGCTGAAATACACATCAATTTTCATGACTTTTTTGCAAAGGTTAAAAAGGGTTCTGAATATATCTGACAGCTGAGTTTATCTGTGATCTGTCTGTTGAGCCTGAAAGAAGCCACGCGTGAACGATAGGTTATGCCCGCACAGTGGCACAAAAAGTGGGTTTGTACTATCTGCGGCGCATAGGGGCGCCAAAGCGATGAGGGTAAAAATAATTTCGAGAAGGCATTGTCTTTATTTAACAGCTTTTGTGCATATGTAAATAAAATGATCAATAACAGAGGCACGTAACAGCAGCAGGAGACCACAGCGGGAGCCGCTCCTGTCAGCTAACAACAGGAAACTCCACTGGCAGTTTGTTGCACTTGTTTGCAGCATTAAGAGAGGAGGATGGATTTAGTCTAAAAATAAATAATCAGGAACTCTTGTGAGTATTATATATTACATATAAATATTAAATTATAAATATAAATGATGATTCGCTCTTAATGTGAGGGGTACAAACGTTCAATATGGGTCGAGCCAGAGCTACGAGTATTCCTCGATTTTAAACTCCAATTCTGGGGAATTTCAAACAGGGAATCTAACCCAATTGCGCCTTTATAAAATATCAATCTTGGATTTTCTAATTCCACTTTTAGTGGCCAAAACATTTAGATTCAAACTAGCAGTTAAATAATGCATTTTAAATTGAAGTAAAAATGATCTGGAAAAGTCTGGAAGCAGGCGATAAAGGCACTGATGTTGTGCTCGAACCCACTTAAGAATGCTCTGTTAAACAATAGACAATTTTGCTTTAATGAACAATCAAAGGCAACATAACATTACAGTTCATTGGTCAGAAATCAACAAAGCAGAAATTACATGCTTTAGAAAACCCATTGATGTACTATAAATACAAAAATGAAATAACCACTGACATGCACATTGGACTTAAGAATGCCCCAAAATGCCACCACCAGTCATTTTAAAGCGACAATAGCTGTCAAAATGATGTGTTTTGTTTTTGTTTTGTCGTGATTTCTCTGTCTGACTCAGAACCCCGAAATAACCCGAGCATTGTTGGAATGATCCAACAACAAGGCGCAGCGTCTCTAACAGATCAGTGACTCCACACAAAACAGGGCTGAGCTCCTGGTTTTGACGTAAAATGACTAGGTCTGGGGCAGGCCTAATTTATGCTGTGGGATTTTATGATGAAGTTATTTTCAGCCTGTCGGTTAAGCTGCCCGCCGGGAACAGTGTGTGGTTATATGGCAGCTTCAGCATGACTAGACACAAAGGATCGAATGAAGGCTTGGCATCCCTACTGGCAGCACGTGATGCTACAGACAACCAGAGGAGCCCGAGGCTTGCTGAACACTCAGGGAACGTGTCTGTCCTCTTGTTTATTGAGATTTTTTTTTTCTAAACACCGTGTGGTGCACCGAGTAGACCGACTGTTGCACCACACGCTTATAATAGGAGAGATGGGTCAAGCTTGGGCCAAAGAGAGGCTTTCTCGTCTTTTCATATTCTTCCATCGCTCACTTCTACATTACCATTTAAGCCTACTTTCATCCCCACTTTTAAGCTTGTGGGAGATGGAGATTCTGCAGAAGGCGGAAGATGCATGTGAGCATTTGGGAACACGAGTGTATCTCTTCAGCGAAGCCGAAGAGGAAATTTCACAACCACATGATCAGGGCCAGGGCCTGGCTCATCCATCACAGTCGTGCGATCCACCACAGTTAATGAATTAATCGCAGAGGGATCTGAACTCTGCTCGAGATCCGGACTGAGCTCAGTCTCCCAGGGAAAAAAACAACAGGAAGTTTAAAGTTCACCTGTTCTGATGATGCAAAATCCTGCCCCATCTGAGCAGGCTTGGCATGCGACTGAGGAACCAATTAAGGATTTGATAAAGGTAAACCTAAACTGTCTTCTTTAAGAGGTCAAAGCATATTAATCTAAGCACCTAAAAGCCACAAATACATTAAACTCTTGTTACCAAAAAATCATCTTGGAGTTTCCTTAACCCTTGTGCGGTCTTAACTTTCTGTTTACTCCCCTTTGTCCTATGGATCAAAAATGACCCGCCCTACCAAAGCCCCAAAATAAAGCAACTTAATTGAATTTTATATCCAAAATCTATTTTGTATGATGAAACCACCTGTTATTTATCTATTCAACTCAATTCAATACATTTTTTATCATGTATTTTATGTATAATAAAGGTTTATTATTGCTATTATATAAATGTGAAGTAATTACTTCTGGTGTTTAAATGTTTTTATAATTCACGAGTCAAAAATGACCCATAAGACAATCTTTGTACCCTAGTGGTGTACAGCCCACATGGAAACATAAACAAAACTTTTTCTAATGATGGGGTCCCTTTAGGAAAAGTCATAAAATTTCAAGTTTGGAAAAAGATAGTTTAAGGTATTTTTTCTACAGCTAAACATGGTAGTGGCTCACTTTTGACCCACAAGACAACAGGAGGGTTAAAGCAAACATAAGAAACATGTCTGTTATTTAAACAGCTTAAAGCACAAATGCAGGATTAGGTGCCAATGATGTGGAAAAGCATAGGTGCACTGCATCATTCGCTGTCTTCTGACTTGACAGATGACATAATTTGCTGGCACAATGCAGCAGCAAGGCCACATTTTCCCATTATCCACTGCACACAGAGACACACAGTCACTAGGTAATCCCCATCTCAATTTAATTACACCACAGCAGCAGCGCAGGACAAAACAGACAAAGAAGCTCCTCTCATAACTAAAGATATCACAGGATAATATTCATGTCATCCAGGCTCATTTGCATAGTGCGTCACCGCGTGTTGTTGTGAGTGGAAAGCCGCGAGGAATGCCTGTCTCCCCGCGTTGCCCTGCTACAGGAGAGCGGCCGTCATTTTCTCATTTCGTACGCCATTTAACCGAGGTGGGCTTTCATCCTGCTTCGCCTGCTTTTGTTTTGACAAACAAAAACAGAAACACATGGATTAAGAGCCTCAATTACCCCTCTGAAGGGAAAGCCGACGCTGCATGTGAGTGTGCGCGATATAATCCCCCCCCACCACCCCTGCCCCCCTTCTTTATCAGGGCAGAGAAGTGGTTGCCAGGGTAACAGCGGCGGGGAGATGGGGAAAGCGGGAAGGACGGAAACAGTAGGGAAAGGAAGGAGACAAACATGGAAACAGATGGAAGGAGGGGGGGGGGGGGGTCACTTCAGTCCATCAGTGATGCTGCATGTGAAGACAAAGACTTTGAGTATCAGACACCTCGTTTATTTTGACAACCGATGCTCCCAAGGTCAATTTTGTCTCTCAATCCTAACATAAAGCAAATGAGGGGACGTCCTTAAAGTTCTCAGTTACAGCTGAAATCTATTTCAATTTAATCAACTGCGGCTGTCACGTGTCAAAGAGCTCAAAAAATGAAGAGGGAACTTAGCTTTGCCACTGAAATGCTCCTCTACAGTAGCCTGAGAATCCTACAATTCATTCATCACTTTCCACTCAGCTTCTGATTATACTGTGGAAAAAGCA
Organism: Odontesthes bonariensis; assembly: GCF_027942865.1. Classification (NCBI taxonomy): domain Eukaryota; kingdom Metazoa; phylum Chordata; class Actinopteri; order Atheriniformes; family Atherinopsidae; genus Odontesthes; species Odontesthes bonariensis. The sequence continues at coordinate 5,111,932 of NC_134513.1, forward strand.
GCTATCAGGGAATGCTGTGGTCTGCCACTTCATAGGATCAACCCTGAGAGACCCTTCAAAGCCTGTTGACGAGGACGGACAGCTTTCCACATAATCGAGTGAAAAAGGAGTCACTGGATCTTCCTGCTGCGTGTAACCGGGTGAAGAAGAATGTGTTGTACACAGGAGTTTATACACAGGCTTTATATCAATACACCAATTTTTTCACCTCCTCTGAGCATAAAAACTTCCCCGGAGCAGCAGAAGCCAGCTGCAGCTTTCAGTGTGACTTACAATTTTAATACTTTTATCAGAATGACACAGTAAATGGAAGAAATATCCCTTTATATTGCTGTATCATTCGCAAAATATGCTAAAATATGCAGAGCACTGCAATCTCTGCTCTACATGAATCCACTTTAAAATGTGGGTTTATACATATTTTTCATAAGCATGGTTTTGGCATCAATTAATATAAATATACACCCTGAAATAGAAAGGCTGGCACCTGTGAAGGCACCTGTTTACTCTGAAGTGCATTCCCAGCCAAGCGTAGCATTTAGCATCTTAAAAAGGGCCATTTCAGAGGAGCAGGAACCTGCTAAACTCAGGCATGAGCCCATCTCATTACCTGCACCGTAAATGAGGTGCTGGTTTAAGAACAGAGCAAAGAATCGCAAGGCAGCTCACCAGTCTGTACAGCTCTGTGGCGCTGATCTCATCGGGGTCCACCATGCTAAACTCTCGCCTGGGCACCAGGTCCAAGCCGAGTTGTCTGAAACACAGAACCACATGAGACAAATGATCCACAAATGACAGAATAGTGAGAGTCTGTGGCAGAACTGAGCACTGACAACAAAGAGAGCAAACTGCACTGCTGCCCTCTTCATCTTTTGTCCAGCAGATACTCCTATCCATTTATTTTCTTCTCCATCTTTCAACCACAGGGCTCCACCGAAAATGAGCCACTAGAAAGTGTCATCAAGTGAAAGAGTCACAGAGAGCAAAGCAAGTGATTCTCAAACCAGCTCCTCACTGGAAAGAGAGTGAAGGGCAAGTAGGGTGAGAATGTGACAAGTTTTTTATCTTTTCATTTCACCCCAGCGGCCGTGGAGTGATAGAAGGTGAGAAAGTAGCAGGAAAAAGGCAGAGAAGAAGCAATCAGGGGGAAGTTAGAGAGCTGCCAAGTTCTTTAAGGAAGAAACTGAGCCAGAAATCTGAGATGAGACCTTTTCATTTCTTTGCTTTAAAGATGAGTTCATGTTAGAAAGAACAGGGACATTTACGGGACATCGGATGGTTGATGCTTGGACGGAATATTCCAACTTCCTGTCAGGAAAATATAACTCAAAACTCTCTGCTGGTTAATCCTCAGAGTGAACATCAGGCTGAATCTAATCTAAATATTTTGCAGGAGACGTTCCGTCCGTTATCGTCCATTAACTTGGTTTTAAATGTGTGAGCAGAGTCTGAAAACAGTCAAATAAACTCGGACATCCTTTTTACCTAAAGAAGGAAAGTCATTTTCATTCAAATTCAAGGTAATGTGCCTTATATGACTTTATCTTTAGTGACACATTTTCCATTAGATGACACTTTTGCACGCGAAGGCTGTTTCATGCACGTAATCCTCACACAGACTTTTTGATAATCCAGCAAAGATTAGCTGTGTTTAAACTATCTTTTCATATAAGCTCTGATAGAGAAATGGTCAGGCAGTGAAGTCCCTGCTTTATGATGTTGGAGCAACATGATGGTGCAAATACACGTAGGTATAAAGCCATGGAAGATATGCTGTTCTGGAGAAAGTTACTGCACCCTCAGAGATTCCCAACACAAGCAACCAAGTGAATTTAATTCTTAGTTCTTAATTCTTCTTCTTTCACCACACTGCTGGGTTCCTTGTAGACCATTCTTGTTTCCTTGAGAGTTCGGTTGCCTCTGGGGAAACTGGCAAAAAGCAGGCAACATGGAAACACGAGCCCTGCAGCTTGTTTCTGGAGTTCAGATTTTGTGATATTGGATTTGTAATGACTGCACCAGAAGCAAAGCCTCAGAAAGCTGCTGGTTCACAACAGCTGATGCACGGAAAATATGCTGAAATGAAGTTCTTTGGATGAATTGTCTGAAGTAAAGTTTCATATTTGCGGTTAATCACCAGGGAGACGATCAATCCCAATATGTTGTTAGAGGTAGAAGAAAAGTGATGAATTATCAGTCAGTGGAACTGGGGATATCGGTACTGATATCGAAGAACATTCCAGATGAAACTGGCCGTTTGTTACCATAATTGTTTTTCTGTATCGGTATCGGCCGATCCTAAACCTCAGATATCGGTATCGGAGGGGAAAAAGTGGAACAGCTTATATGGAGAAACAAAACAAGTGTACTTAAGAACAAACGCCTGGTAAGACATATCCAACATCTGCACTTCTTCTACTCACTCATTGCCCCAGTCCAGTCGGGCTGTGATGTGCTGCTTGACGTCCTTCATACGGTCATGAGTGAGGTGGCCCACCAGCACCTGCCTCCTCAGGTCCAGGATTTCATTCATCACGTGCCAAAGCCGGTGGAACAAATCCCCCTCGTTCTTCTGCAGGAGGTGAAAATGACGAGAGGGGAAAAAGTGGACGATGAAAATGTAAAGATGCATCAACACTGTCACAATATGGGAACGGTAAGTGTTAGAGAATCACAGAGACATTGGGGAAGGAAGAGGGTGACCCAGAGGCGGCTGCAGACAGAAGGGCTTCAAATGGATTGGCACAAATTAGCTTCAGGGTCCTGCTGCTTTTTGCTAAAAATGTACGGTCTTCGATCTGCTGCTATTCATCAGTTCCATTTAATCAGCAGCCCAGGTGGCTTAATGGGCCACAAACAGAGCCAATACAACAAGTTGAGTGGCTGCAAAAGAGGTTTGACTGTGTTTCAATTACCGGGCGCTAAATAAACTCCCTGCGTGAGGAACATAAAAGGCAGTGGAATTTAAATCAATGCAAAGTGTGTGCTTCTCACCACGTAAAGCTGTTTCCACATGGCGCCCCATTCTCTCAGCGTCGACGTCATCTCCGTGATGACCGAGTCTTCGACGGGGATGACCGTCTCGAATTGCCTACAAACACATGCACACACGCTTGAGAACTAAAACATAACTTAAGCCTAAACCACAGGAGTGGAAACAGAAAACAAAGTGACAGCACTCACCCTTTGTTCTTGACATGGGCATTCTTCACGTGGATAAAGCTGGATGGGAAAATCCCCTTTGGACGGAAGATAAACAGCTTAATGAGAACGCTTCCTGAGTCGTTAGCATTTTACTGTTTTTTCGGTGTGAAAATGATGCAAATAATCGATACAGAGCTAAAGGTACTTTGTGGGTTAAAAGAGGCAGATTGGAAGAAAAGGGGAACAGGCAAAGATAAAAGCCAGCAGCCATGGGATTCAGTCGGCAAATTAAGATATTAAAAAAAGTGTGCTTGTGTGCACTGTTTGGCGCTATTAACCTGCAAGTTGCTCCCAGTTTACCAGGAAACATCAAAGCAGAACGTACGTCGAAGTGTGTGCGGATGAATGCACACAGAGCACTTATCTCTTCACTTGGATTATATATGTCATTCTACAGCACAACAGCTTATAACATCCACATGCATTAGCTCAGCTCGGGCTCTTTTTCTCCGTTGTGCAGTGGGTTTTTCATGTGTCAGATGTGGAGCTTAATTACGAGCAATGATTTAATCTAATTTAATTGGTTGGTTTGGAGCGAAATGTGTCACATTTGTAAAAGCTTTCATGAGCCTCAGTTTTACTCGGGCTAGTTTTTAAGACAATGCGAGTATAAGTTAACCTTTTCAAGCAGCAGACTCTTCAACATGTAGTAGCAGAAGATGCACAGGTGTATATGCTGTAAGAAGAAAAGTTTGCTCACCTTAACATTCGGATTCTTTAGGATGAATCCCCGGAACCACCCTGCAGAGACACAGCACCAGTTCAGTTTCCTGCATGTCACATTGAGGACTAGGCATTTAGCATTTTTTGGAAGACAGAAAGCAAAAGAAGAATCGGGTAGAAGATGCACGAGTGTGAGTCTTTGTGTTTCAAAATACACCCAATCTGTTAACAGCAGCACCCACAAAGAGTTTGATGAGAAATCCAGCAGAATTTCAGATTTATTCCAGCTTGGCATCATGTTAAAAGCTGACTTGAACACTTCCAGGTGAATCACTTCTGATCTGTAAGCATCTTAGAGCCGACTGGTGCTGATTTGGTTTGAATTTTTATCACAAAGCAGCTCTCATTAGCGCTGTGGTTGCTTTTAACGAGCTGCGAATGCACAGCAGAGTGAGGGGAAGCAACCTGCCACAAACAAGGCCACAAACGGAACTCATCCGAAAACACATGTGGCTCAGGCAGTGACAAAACAATAGGGGTAAAATAACAACACATCGTAGCGTGTTCCAATCTGTCCTTTGGCCAGATAGGCGCAACGCTTTTGCAAATCCAGACACTGACAGAAACAAAAGCGTTTACATTTGCTGAAGCTTTGGGCTGACACTCTTTCCCAAACTGACTATTTAAGCTCATTCCACTGTTGCAGCCACCATTAAGTCCCTCCAGATAAGAGCATTAGCTAAATAGCTCAAATGTAAATGTATTGGATTATTCTAATCACTGTTGGGTTACACCATAGCATCAATGACTTAGGTAGCATTTTCTCTGTGATCTGTTTTGGGCATGCACGGTCAGAATAGCATTGAGTAATTTGTCTTGGTCTGCACTGTGGAACACATGCTCAGTATTTCCACAGATGACTCATTTTTTCAGTGGCACGTATACAACACTGATGGCTCTCTACAAAGGAAGAAATACATCTGCAAAAGGACAATAGGGAGTGAAATCTGATCAGTGAACGATTCTAAACCACGACTACACTGCCAGGAGATATTCAAAGATTGGAAGGTAGCACACTTGACTTAACTGACCGAATGTTGCCTGTTCGGTCGCATGTTCTGTCTAAATTAATTCCTAGACTTGGGAGCTATTTAAAACCACAGGTTATATATTGCAGAGACAGCCTAATGCATTCACTGCCTGCAGTAGTTAAGCAAACTTTATTGAAAAGTCAGACGTTACAATTAGTGAAAACACAGAACATTAATGTAATACAATACAATGCCAGGGGGGTCACATTATACAAAACAGTGATAAATTAGTTCAGAAAAATGTTGTATAAAGTGCACAGCTCTCACGTTTGTGACATGTTTGTTTGTTTCTGTTTATCTGGCGATGTTGTCCTTCCGGTTCAAAAGACGGACCACCAGTCCAATCAGAGACGATTCATGTCAAATCACACTGTCCCTTTTTTTCCCCCAGAAAATTATGTAAGTGTATTGAATCGCATCGAATCATATTGAATCACATCGAATCATATTGAATCACATCGAATCATATTGAATCGTATCGAATCGCATCGAATCGCATCGAATCATATCGAATCGTATCGAATCGTAGGCTGAATATCGTGTATCGTATCGAATCGAATCGTATCGAATCATTTCGAATTGTATCATATCGTATCGAATCATATCGAATCGAATCATATCGAATCGTATCATATCGAATCGTATCATATCATATCGAATCATATCGAATCGTATCATATCGTATCGAATCATATCGAATCGAATCATATCGAATCGTATCATATCGAATCGTATCGAATCGTAGGCTGAATATCGTGTATCATATCGCATCGAATCGAATCGAATCGTATCATATCGAATCGTATCGTATCATATCGTATCGAATCATATCATATCGAATCGTATCGAATCGTAGGCTGAATATCGTGAGATTAGTGTATCGCTACAGCGCTAACCGTAACAGGCGCAGCTGTCGGCAGGTGGCAGCACGCAGTGATACTAAGGGAGAGAAAATAGGGCCAAGCGATTGTGAGGTCTGACTTTTTCCTGCGATTTGCATCACGATTTTGTGATGCAAATGTATTACTCTTTTGAACGCATATTGTTTTGAGAAGTAAAACGCTTTATTTTTTAAACCCCAGCCAACTAGCCGGACTGCTTTCGTCAACGCCAAAACGAGGCTGGAACTCGGCTCACAGGACGCAGCAGGGGGTAAGAAGATGTTCATAAACGATATTGCTAATATGGGATGTCATACAGCTTCATGTCAAAAGAGGCGAACTATCCCTTTAAGGCAGGAGCCACATGACAGCAAAATTACGTTCACTCTCTGAGCTCCTGTGTTTTGAAGTGTCAGTAGCATCAACACGAAGCAAAGCCATTAGTCCGTCTCCTCTGCTGTCAGCAGCCTGACTCTCAGCCTTTTCACTGCTGGCCGGATTTTGATTCAGTTCCTCCCTCCTGAGTCTCGCATTCAGCTGGCTGTGCTATTGTCTACTTCCTCTGGGTCTTTAACCACAATATCACATCCCTCCGAATGGCGACCACTCGCTCGCTGCCTGTCTCTGAGAATGTGTGTGTGTGTGTATTTGTTTCTCCCTAAAGGAAGTGAGGCAAGAAGTCCGGAAGACTGAACTTTGTGTGTATTCCTGCTTGCTTATTTATGTTGAGGTGCAAAGAAGAGCGTGGCTCCGCTGTGAAATAGTCTGACACTGTTCTCAAACTTAAAAACAGCCCCCGTGCAGAAAGAGAAGGCAGCGAGAAAGAAAGCGACTAAAACCATATGAATGTGCGTTGGGAGACGGAGAGAAGAGGAGGGTAACAACAAGCAAGTGGAGGAGAAAAACAGACTGAGTGTGGGCAGGAGGCTGGGAGCAGCCTGTGCTGCAGGAAAAAGCATCAAATAATCATTTCCACAGGCACTCAACACAAACAAGACGCTCATCGTTTCGTGCACACATCGCACTGTATCGATGTCTCTCATGGAGATATGACAGAGGTGAAGTTGCAGCCAGGTGACGTAACCGAGGTGAACTTTCAGTACGAGAAACGCACGGTCAGGGAAGCATTTGCATGTGTTTGTGGAAGCCAAATGACTTATCTGATAAGAGCGCATTAACACATTCTACCAAATATTTATTTCATCGGCGTTTTTTAACAGAATATACGCCACTGCACCTATTAATATGTCCGCTTTATGAAAAGCAGATGTGACCTGCATGCGCTCACTCCACTACTCAAGCGAAGGCAAATGATTTCCTCACATGTACCGTTCTGTTTCGTTTCTATTTTCATTTCCTCAGAGACGGCAGCTAATTGTACGCTAACGTGAATCGTGTTGTGTGCAGCGTACCTTCACATTTCTCCAGAATCTGCACCGTGTCTCCAATTTCGAGTGGGAGGCCATGCTGGACGGTCCCCCGGAAACTGGCCAGCACTGCAACGAAAGAGGCACAAGCCATTCGCATGAGATTATCTAATGTTTGAGACTGGTTGTGCACAGTTGGAAACATAAAATGAGGACGAAAATACATGAGGCTCATGATGCATTTTGCATGATGAGACAGCAGAAGGAGAAGCCTGAACAGGTCGTGGAATAAAATCTCTACTAACACTTCTTCCTTAAACCCCTAAAACCTTCATATACTGACATCTTAGAGTAAGAATGCAATACGCCGGTGGAGGCAAGATATCCTTTCTGGTCAAGGCAAAACCTTCAATTGGCAGTAAGGCAAGGCGTCTTTATTTATATAGCGCATTTCATACCACAGGTATGAAATGTGCTTTACATAAAGACAAGGCATTTAACAGAACAGCAAAAAGCAGCATAAAAACAAGCAATTTAAAGAGAATAAAAAAATAGAATAAAAAGTCAAACACACAGTTAAAAGCAATCAAAGAAGAGGGGAAAAAAAAAAAATATATATATATATATATATAAAACAATTAAGAGGTTTTATAGCATTGTGCTTTAAAATTATTTAAAGGAACTTAACCATAAGCCCACCAAAAGAGAAATGTTTTTAACCTGGATTTAAAAGTGCTTACAGTTGGGGCTGATTTCAGTTCTGCTGGTAGTTTGGGCTCCACTATCTGACCTGAGTCAGCAGATCTCAGAGCTCTGCTGGGTTTATACTCTACCAGCATGTCATTCATGTATTCTGGACCTAAACCGTTCTGTGATTTGTAGACGAGTAGCAGAACTTTAAAATCTATTCTGTATCTGACCGGGAGCCGATGTAAAGACATGAGAACTGGGGTGATGTGATGTGATCTCTTTGTTCTGGTTAAAACTCAGGCTGCAGCTGTTTGAGACTCTTTTGGGGGAGTCCAGTCAGAAGACCGTTACAGTAGTCCAGTCTGTTGGAGATGAAAGTATGAATCAGCTTCTCCTCAGTAAGTGTGTGTAGAACTAATACAGGACATCGCTGATTTTTATTCTCTTTCACAGAAACGTGACCAAACCAGGTAAGGTGGGAGGAAGCTGACTTGCTGGCTGCAACCACAAGATGAATTTACCCCACGCTTTCAAAGCCTGCACGTCCACACAGATACCGCAGCACACCCGACGTTCATGAAAATGCAGAAATGCAAACACGCAATCCATCAACGCATAAGCCGGACAAATGTCCACAAACGCTCTCACTGCAACTACACAGGCAGCAAATTCATACAAGACCCCCATTCAAACAGCAGTGTATACGAGCCCACATGGACTCACACAGATACCCATTCACACATGGACGCACACATGCAAAGGAAGTGGGATTCAGTTTGAAACGTGCAACCAGAGTCCCCGCTATGCAGAAGGGATCCTGCAACGGCCAAAAAATGATCCACTGTACCTGAATGCAAAGTCCAAGACGGAATCTGCCTCGCTGGAGGGGGGATTATAGCTAATCCGGGACAATTTAAAAGAGAAAGAACTGGGTGTACGCAGAGACCTGCAGGGCAGAGACACAGTAGTGAAGTGTCACGGATGTCTGGTCACAACGTCAGTGAACCCAGTGCCAGTTAACACCTTTACAAACTGCATTTTCAGATGCCTAACTGAGGGTATTCAGAGAGGCATGAGGTGTATTGCAGCAGTAACATTTTATTTTTGCAATAGTTCTCGATCTCTTAAATTAAGTATAGCCTAAATATATCACTAGTTTGTAGTTTTTCCTCTCTCTCTGGTGTTTTCACCTTAAGGATTCAGCAAAAATCACACGTTTTTTCACTTTCTCATGTTGACAATCGATCGACTGCAGGGATGAAATCACCACTCGTCTCTAACTCGTGGAAGTGTCTGCGCGTCGGTGTCCTTTGCATTTGACAGTGAAGCTCCCCAGTTATCCCTCAATCTGCAAAACGCTATCTTTACGAGGGATTTGTCACACGTACACATCTGACTTTGTAATTCGGTCAGAGAGCAGCCGAGCGCACACGCCGACATCCAGAGAAGTTTGATACTTTTTTGTAATTCATTGACAGTCGAGTCACTCCCACATTCACAAAGAAACTAATCGCAGCGAACACATTCACACTCAGTGTGCCCAATGCATGAATTACCCAACTTATTGCCTCAACTGCATTGAGCTAAATTATTCAGTTTCAAGTCTGTGCTTTCTCTTTTTCCTGCTGTGAAATGGAAGCTTTAGCGCCTGTCGATCCATGAGCCAGCTGCTGTCTGTCCGATTATCTCCGGCCGCCTGTCATCCATCTAACTGTCTGTCTGTGGGCCGTGTGGTCTGGCTGACCAACAAATGATGCACCGAGGACACGGGAAAGGTGTTGACTCTCCAGAGAACTGATTTGTTGTTGTTTTGTCCCATTCGCTGGGATCGGGAGATGTGCATTATCTCGCCAGAAAATGAAAACAGCGAGTACAAAGGGGGAGAAGAATACCATTCATGGCTGTTTGACCACACAGCTGCCGCAAAGCACAGAAACAGGCACAGCAGCGGAAAAAAAAACATTCTTCTAAACTGACAAACACACACAAACACAGCACGTCCGAGTGGAGGCCACTGAAGCATGATCACCACGATGCAGAAACTGGGCAGAAGCAGACCTGCTGATGCTAATATATGTTAGGAACACATAAACACCGTCCGTCCGTTACACCTTTTAGAACCAGTCTCCAGATGGCCCAGTCCGACCAGCATTTCGGCCACTAAAAGGCAACGCTCAAACACAATTTAATTCTATGTGACACTGGTGCACCGGGCGATGGTGAGGGCAGGGCTATTCTTGGCCAGAACATAAACACTGAATAAAATTGGCAGCCCGGAGGAGCCATGTGCACACGGATAAACAAACTGTAACACGCTGCCGGTCGTCTCGAACGAAAACAAGAGAGGGGTTGGAGCCACGAATTACAAACAAGGGAAATGGCACCAGATATAGAAACTGAAATCAAATTTCTGGTGCAGAGGGCCAATGGAGCCATGCAGGGCCCAGAACGTGGCTTTAGAAATCTTAGCTCATGTGGAAATGATAATCTCCGAATGCTAAAAAGCTTCTTCTTCTAAATAATAACTTCAAAATGAAATCACACACACTAGTGCTTTACACGTCTATAAAAATGTTTTGAGGGTTGATTTAGAATCCAGTCCAACTGTAAATACTGCCTTTTATCTTAAGTTATCTTAAGGTTAGGCCATTTATTCTGCTTCTGGTTAATGGCACCTCTGAACAGAGTCAGTTTAGTCTAGTTTAGTATCAGTTTAGTATCAGTTTAGCATCAGTTTAGTATCAGTTTAGTCTAGTTTAGTGTCAGTTTAGTATCAGTTTAGTATCAGTTTAGTATCAGAGCCTCTTAATGTAAAAGTAGAGGTCCGCATAAGCCCATTTGTCCGGTAATCAATCAATGGTGCCACAGCTGATCAAGGGCCCATATAGAGGGAGTACAATAAGCTGCAGGGGAGCACATTCACAGACAAGATAATTATTTGATAATTAATTATTAAGAGTCACTGGTAGCTGAATCAGTGCGATACATAATCACTCCTTGCAGCCTTGACCCAGAAATCGGACGGACAAAGCCGCACTGATTGCAAATAATCTCCTCATTAAGTGACAGGGGCCGTGGCGCGCGTGACCGTGAAGTCAGAGGTCGCATTTCGATCAGTTTAATACTGGTGTTAATCCAACAGGATTAAAAGTATCTGTTTTGCCGGTTTGCACGTGCAGTCTGCTTAGCAAGTCGGGATCCCTGCATAAAAGCCTGCTGGCTCAGATTAAGTTTACATGTGTTTCAGGCTGCCACTTGGAGTCGAGGCCTGTCAAACGTTCGGTTCGCCCGTCGCCTCGTCTAAGCTGCTTAGAAGAAGAAACGCCGCCACGAGCTCTGAGCAACAGGAACGCCAGCACTCCACTTGAAAACAGGCCGAGCTTGTTAAAAAGCTCCATGCTTTTCTGTGCAGAGAAAAACACAAGGAAAGCAGGATTTCTGTCACACAACCCAAAGTGTTTACCAGCATTATGCAAAAAAAAATAAATCACTCAGAGCACTCCTTAATGTGCTTTTTAACCCAATTAGCCTGACCCTTTCTTCTCTCTGACTGATCCGACAACAATTAACACACACGATCCACTCCCACATGTTAATTACACAGCATTTATATCATTAATATGCTCTTTTGACAGAACAAAAACTGGTGGCACTCAACCGTCCTTCACTGCTGCCAAATGCAAGGTGCATGATTTAATTTGTGTGTGGGACTATATCTGTGTAGATAAATATCTGTAGGGCTGTGTGATGATACAACAGATAAGGTTCGTGGGTTGATTCTGAACGAGGAAAGAGGAGTAAATCCCCAATGAAGAAGCGATGCTCTTTCTCTTCCAGCCCTGAGACGTTTAAGAGGTGAAGGTTTAAAATCAAAATGTCTCGAATACAGAACTGAAAATTACCAACAGCAATAAACAATCTTTCCTTCCTCGTGCGGCAGATTCCGCGGCAGGCATGCGCATAAACTATCCAAAAGCACAACACAGTCCAAACTCCATTTTGCCAAACCAAAAGTGTCTTTTATTCCAGCAATGTGACAAAGAATTCCAACTCAGACCAAAACTAGCTCAGTTATGTTCCGTCGAAGCCAAGTCTATACACACTGGGTTCCTACTTAGAGGCTTCAGCCATCTCTCTTTCTGTGCGGTCAAGTAAAGAGGCTCCTAATGTCTCCGCTTCATCCCAAAACGCTCCGCACATGCATGACATACGGGGAGCGAAAGACTGACTGTGGTTAACAGCACGCAGGGACTTACTCAGGGATTTTAGAGAAGGAAAAACCAAAAAAAAGAAGAATTCATGCCTTCTGTATCAGAGGCACACTTGCACAAACCCACATCAGTGTGAAAGAGCTGAAGAAGTATCTGACAGCGTCTGCATGAGCGGGAGGCAGATTAAGTCGGTATGAGTGCATCAGCGAAAAAAAGTGATTCTGGAGTGCTGGAAAGCGGCATTATGCATTTCAAAGAAGGCGCAACCTGTAGAGGCTGGCGGGAGAGGACAAGGGAGCAGGCAGGCGTTTCAAAGCAGCAAGAGGGCCTTGAATAGGACTCAACTGGGCAGATGCAGAGAAAAACACACATGCACAGATGCAGAGGTCTGATAGGTGGCCCAGACAAAAACCAGGGCAGAGGAATCACCCAGGAGGAACGGCTCTCATTTAGCCCTCTCCATAGCCGGCCGCCAGTTTCCTCCCGCTGCCTTTGTGCGCCGAGAGATAGCGACCCAAGCACCATCACAAAACCGCTGGCGAGCAACAATGAGGCGTCACTCAATCACACCCTGCGAGAGCAGAGGCTTTCAAAGCCGAGCCGTCTGAGGAATGCTATTACGCTTTCTGAAATGGCTGCATGACAAAAAAAAAGTGCAGCTCAGGGCTGGATAACGTTTCAAGACTGTTAGAAGTAGAAAATCCTCCGACTAACAAATGCTTGAAAATACACACAAGCCAAGTGGGGTGAAACATGCAGCTTTTTATGAAAGAGAGAAGGTGAGGGTGCACCTGAGTGGAGTCTGTGAGGATGCAAAAATCATCGAATTCGCTCCGAATAGAAAAAGAAGAACTTGTTGTGTAACGGCATGGCCAGCTAAGGTGATGCCAGCCCCCCCCCCCCCAGGTCATTAGGAGCAGGAGAACAACTAAAGCGTCTGTCCTGTTTGCTTGAGCGGGGAAAATCATAAATAACTCAGATTTGGCAGAAATATAGGTCAGTGCACTAAACCCCTCACCTCCAACCCAGACATTAATCTGACTGTGTTTATGTGTTTATTTGTGTATGTGTCGGTTGCTTTGGAGCTAGATAAGTGCATACATTAGATAACCAACTGATGCAAATAGTTGAGCTATAATCCTCCTTAGAATAAGGAGTTCTTCTGTATCTGAATTAATCTGTAGCTTTTACCGTCTTCTGCACGATTTATCATCAGATTGTGAATCACTGTGATGTTCAAATAATTTGTGAATATTTTAGCTGGTCTCTTCTGTACCCTGGGATCGCAGCCGGTGAGGTGCGCCGTAACATAAGGCGTCCTTCCTGTGACTGCGTTGAATGGCAGCTACGCCAAAAACAAACCAGGTTGGATTCTACTGGGAGAAGAGCTGGTGCCAGGGCACGCGTGTCCCGTGGTGCAGCCACAGATCTGAACTTTTACATGTCTGCAAACAAACACTTCAGGATGCAAACAAGAGCAAATTGTATTGTAGAGTTGTATTAAAGCCCATGTTACCCATGTACGCACAACATTTGTTCCTGTTGTCGTCCCAGTGGCTCCGTATTTGAGCTTTAGCCACTAAATTCTGTTGTTTTCTGCTGAGGTGTGGCCTCTAAATATTCTCTTTTTGGAGTTAGGGTCTCAGTCTCTAACTGCAGATCTTCTATAATACAACATGATGTTCACAGTGGGAATTTCTGTGCTTTATAAAGCAGGGTATGCTTTAAAGGGGAGATATTAGGGAAACAATCCTTTTTTCTGTACTTGTGAACACATATTTTCTCTGAAATAGGTCTGCAGCTAATGATTATTTCACTAATCGAGAAATCTATTGATTAATCAATCAATTAATTGAGTAGTAGGATATTAATTAATTTTTTAAAAAGAAAAAAAGACAGGTGTCTTAATATGAACCGTTTATTGGTTTAATATTCAGAAAATGCAACAAATTTAAGTACTAATCTGCATTTAAGTAACAGAATAAAACCAAGAAGTGCATGTAAGTGCCATTAAAAACACTTCTGGTGACATTTCAATGGAAATTATCCACTATTTGTCCAACACAATAAACACAAGTTGAAAAAGTGGCCTTCTGTTCTCTGCATCGGTGGGACGGATGTGGAGACGGTACCAGCATGGGGGTACCTGGGTGTCACACTGGACAATAAACTGGGCTGGTCCACTAAGACGGAGGCCATCTATAAGAAGGGCCTGAGAAACAAGATGCTGCAGATGTTTTATCAGTCTGTAGTGGTGAGCACCATCTTCTTCACCCTGGGGTGCGGGCATCAAGGCAAAGGACGCCTGCAGACTGAACACACTCATCAGGAAAGCAGAGTCTGCTGCTGGCTCTAAGCTTGTAACCCTGGAGGAGGCGGTGGAGGACAGGATGCTGGCAAAACTGCTGGCAATCATGGACACCCCCCCCCCCCCCGTCCAAAAAACACTGAAACTAAAGAGCAGCTTCAGCAACAGACTCATTCCACCCGCTGCTCTAAGGAACGATACAGTCTGCAATCAGACTTCATAACTCCTCTACCTCTGTCAGAGCCACTATTGCAGAGCTGGACTAAATCTATCTGTCACCTTCTGCACTCTGTAACTCAAATACTGGAGCACTTCATACCACATGTGATATGTGCTAATATTCAAATATACCGGGCTACTATGACGACCTAATTTCCCTTTGGGGACGAATAAAGTCATCTATCTATCTATCTATCTATCTATCTATCTATCTATCTATCTATCTATGCATCTATCCTTCTTTCTATCTATCCATCTTTCTATCTATCTATCTATCTATCTATCTATCTATCTATCTATCTATCTATCTATCTATCTATCTATCTATCTGTCTGTCTGTCTGTCTATCTATCTATCTATCTATCTATCTATCTATCTATCTATCTATCTATCTATCTATCCGTCTGTCTGTCTATCTATCTATCTATCTATCTATCTATCTATCTATCTATCTATCTATCTATCTATCTATCTATCTATCCATCTTTCTATCTATCTATCTATCTATCTATCTATCTATCTATCTATCTGTCTATCTATCCGTCTGTCTATCTATCTATCTATCTATCTATCTATCTATCTATCTATCTATCTATCTATCCATCTTTCTATCTATCTATCTATCTATCTATCTATCTATCTGTCTATCTATCCGTCTGTCTATCTATCTATCTATCCATCTATCTATCTATCCATCTTTCTATCTATCTATCTATCTATCTATCTATCCATCCATCCATCTATCTATCTATCCATCTATCTAACGTCCTTCTCAGCTAACGAGCCGACTGATTTCCATTAAAATGCTAACGTGAAATGTTCCCATGAGTTTGTTCCGCTCAGAGGACTCGACATGTGAACCGGCTGCTTTCTGCTGGGATGACGTAGCATTAATGTGGTGCAATTGTGGTAAGATGATTTGGTTTTACAATGAAAACACTGTACAGTATTGCCTCTTTTTTTAATCTTTGTATCTCAGAAGTGGGAAGTTGAAACTCTTTTTTGCTTTGAGATTGCAATTGAATCTCATTGTTCGTTGTATAGTTCCCCGAAGTGAAAATAAAAATTAAACATTTGCTAATAATGCTCTTCCCAACAATGAAACCTTACTTCTAATCAGCATTGCTCTTTCAGCAGCTGGAAGTTAGAATTTATGACTTCCCGTTTGTCATTGAACGCACCACCAGTGCAGAGCTTCTGAGTAAGAAGTAGACAGCGGCTGACATGAGCAGGGAGAGTGTAGTCGGCAGGTAAAGTTCAATAACGCACAAAACTCTCCCAAAGGTCACAGGAACTGGAGCTAGATGTCTGAAGGATTGTCAGTACAGCTGAGATAATGAGCCCAAGGAAGGTAAAAGTGAACATGAGCACAGCTATGATCTATTCTGTCTGTTTCTCTCAACATCCTACACGTGCATCCATGAAGCTGCAGCTTCAGATACTGTCGACTGCAGCTCAAACCAACACCACTGCGCACAACCTCCCACCATGCGGGTAGAAAAGAAGAAAATGCTCCAATAAATTAGCAGAGACCATGGAAATGAGGGTTGTGGGTGTTGTTAATGGGGAAGTAATGGAAGCAAAAGATTTAAGAAGAAGAAGACACTGTGGGGAATGACGAAGGAGGGTCGTCCCAGGGGCAGATTTGGATACGTCTGCTGCAGCTCCACCTAACAGATGGAAGAATGAGCAACATCTGCGTTGTCTCGCTCAGGTGTGGCCGTTAAAAGCGGGAGTGGCACATGAAACCTACCGTCCGCTTCTTTCTGACTCAACTGCAACCTCTCGACTTCCTCTCCCTCCCCGCCCTCTTTCAGGGAAGAGGAGGTGTGACTGACCTCTATCTGCATTTCAGGCACTCTTGAATCTAATTACAACAAATTATTCACTTGTGCTGCAGTGGTACACACGCCCACGTGCACACACACACACGACGTGCACATACAAGGCTGGCAGGAAATCAGCAGAGGGAACAGAAAAGTATGCAGCCTCAACAAAACACACGGCAGAGTGTGACCTTTGTGAACCTGTTCATCTATTTCAGCCCAAACAGATTAATATAATGCATTGTACTATCAAACAGCATCACCTCCAACTAACACGGCCTCAGTGAAAAGACCTCAACAACGACCTCTCCGAAAAAGGAAAAAGATAACACACAAACAGGTTTTTATTGCTTCAGGGTATAGCAATGAAAACAGCCGTCTGGCAACTATTGAGGATGATGAAACAAATCCAGCATCGATGTCTGCAACCGGCTTTGCTGCTGGGCCAAACATAAATGCAACTGTAGGTGTGGCATTTATTAAAGAAAGAGAGGCGCTGCCCTGATGGTGAAGCAAAATCAATTTTATTTGGTGTGCAGAATCCCCCAGAAGGTGCAATGTAGCCTACAGCCTCAAGCCAGGGGATGTAGACAGTGGTGGGATCTGTGTGGAGAGAGTTTGGGTAAAACCAGACGGAGACAAAGACGGAGGGAGAGAATGCGAAGGATGCATATTGACAAATAAAGCAATGGATAGGGGAAAAAAGACAGGAGAGATGTGGGAATGGGTAGGAACTGAAAGATGGAAGGTGAGTGGATGACAAAAACAAGAAGCGATAAGTAGTTTTGAGTCCCTGAACATGCTGACCGTGGGGCCAATGAGAAGAGCTGGGGACTAAAGCAAGTTCGAATCAATCACAGAGAAGAGAAATAATGGGAGATGGCTGTGGGACACGGAGAAAAAATAATATGATGTTTAAAAAATGAAAAGAAAAGAAAAATCTCCGGCAGTGTCGGTCCTCCTGCTAATTCCAATGTGCCTCACCCTGCTGGAGGTAGAGACACAGCTTCTTTGTGCTAAAAACGCAAAGCTGTTTATCGTGTTGACAGCCTCAGTTACATAATGTAGACTAAATTTAATCACAAAGGGAACTTGATGATAATAAAAGGCACAAATTGTCAAAGTATGACACGAAGGGAACAAAGAGGGAGAAAGCTTGTAATTTTAAGATAACAGCGGAGGGCAGTTACATATGAGGAACATTGTTTGGCTGTAAAAGGATCCTCTGAGCCAAGTTTCACATACAGATGGGTAAGATTCAGATTCAGCGTGTTCTAATAAACTCTCACCTCCTTTAGTCTAACCTCCAGACAGGTGTGGGCGATCTAATGATCTCATTTCCTGGATATGACGATCAGCTTTTGAGATGACTCCTCCAGATCTCGCTAACTAATTGAGAAGCAGTGGGTTGTCTTTGTCCGCATCAACTCCCCAGAAGCATCCATCTAAAATTTTATGTGGCCATAAAATTAGCTTTAGGCAGAAGTCAAATTCATCTAACGTATAATCAACACACGGCTGCTCCATTCACAGTCAAAGAATAGCAGGATTTTTGATGCTTGGAACTCATACATACGTGACTTCTGCATCAATATGTTGGCGCGTAAAGGTTGTGATTTCAGATTAGAAAGATCAGACAACTTTTCCAGGTGTTTTGATTTCAGAAATTACTTCAAACAAGCATCTGAGATGATGCAAATGCCCCTCCACCACCAGCGTTTACTTAATGCATTAAAACAGCTCTTTAAAATGCTCATCTTCGTTATTCATACCCTACAGAGGAGTGCACAAAAACACCAACTTTCATGCCTCTTTTAATTGATAATTGGGCCTTGAATCATCCTTAAAGTGAGATTTCACATGGCTGGAAAAGTGCCCACTGTGTGAAGTTCAGTGCACGTAAATGGTTATCATTTGTACACTCAGCGTGCAATAGAACATTAATATGCTGCTATCACACCATTTGATTGTCTGGTGTCCTACTGGACAGATGGTGCTTATCTGTTCATTAGAAAACATTTCGTGTTGTTCCACATACATATATTATCTCAGCATGCGCACGTTTATGAAACTGTACAACAAAAGGAGGCCGTATTGGCGTAAACAATCCAATCCGCGTGCAACATTAGTGCTGTAAGCGGAGATTTTCCTTTGCTTTCTAGACTGTTGCACAACTGGAAGTCCAGGAGCAAGTCACACTTTAATTATTCCGTGCAGGCTCAGCCTGTTTTGAACGCTGATTGGTTGTTAAGGCAACATGCCGCCACAACATTACCACCAGCGCTCTAAATTGTAGGGTAGGAGCTATGACAGAAAAGTCCACAGATGTCTAATGAACTTCTAGCAGTTTGATAAGTGCACGCAGGCACAATTCCTCACTGCAGAGGGAGATATTCCCACATTTCCAGGCACAAAAAAGTCCCACTCGAATTGATGCAGTGGACAGATGATGCACCAAAAGGATAATAATGATAATATAATAACACAGGACTGTCAATGAGCTGGAACTACGATGGTGAGGGCAGAGAGGAAATGAAAACAGGTGTAACGGCATAATTTCTGTGAAAAACCACAGGGTTACGTTTTAAACACACACATTTTCCAGAATCTGTCTGGCACCTACATGTGTCTGCAAAGTGTATTCACTCAAAAGGCCGTGCTAACCAAAGTGCCCAAAGGCAGGAGGGTTGCAGCAATTATGGTTAAAGGTGAGATTAAAAGATAGCACGAGGGGTTCGACTGCCAGCGGAAGGGCTGGGATAAATGGGTTAATATTGACTTCAACCTCTCATTACAGCACCAATCACGAGTCTTCCATTAGTGATAAGGCGAAACAAAAATGTCCTTTTAAAGCACAATTAAATTGCCCAAAAGTGCGACAGCTAAATGCTAAGCTTCTTAGAGGATGTAGCAACTGGAGAGCAAAAAAGAGAAAGACGACGTGAGAAGGGGGGAAAGATGGCAATATTCACAACAGAGCTGAAGCTAATTATAGAGTTGGAGACAATTGAAACTATTTGTGTTACTAGTTCAAATGTCTACCCAGCAGCTGAGAGTCTCTTTTAGCCCAAAGAAGAAAACAAAAGAAGCACTGCAAACAGAGAAAAGCCCACTGGACCAGAATCCAAAGTGGTGCATAGTTGCTTCAAATCTGGGCCGAGCAGCCTTCACGCAGCTCTCTCCCCAAGAAAATGAAACAAAGGGCTCAGTGACAAGCAGAGACAGAGCGACTGTATAAGAGAAAAGAGTGAACTGAAGCGAGGTTCGTGTCAGTGGGGAGTGCAGAAAAAGCACAAGACTACAGCGTTGGTTATCTGGGGGCGGCCTGGCGCCGGCTCGGACATCAGATGTGCGCTCAGACTCACCGTGTGAGGTCGAGACTCAGGAAGAAGTGGCACGACGCTTTCATGCGTGAATAAAGCACTTGCGGAAAGAAATAACATGCGCACTGCCAGCCGGTCATCGCCTCGCAGCACAGTCAGGGCGATTGAAGACACATCACAAGAAGTGGCACACATACACGTTTTCTGCCCCACTCAAGGACACAGATGGCAGGTGCTACAGGAATACAAGCCACCGCAGCGTACCTTAGTATCAGCCAAGCCAGTCAGCCTGCCCTCTTGTCACTGCTTGTCAATAAGAACCGTTCTGTGGCTCTGAATATGTCAGATTCTCTTAATGTGGTGAAAAGAGCAGCTCAGATAGAATCTTAGAGGGAATCCTGTGAAGCAGGTCATCAAGTAATCAAACACAGACCAGGGCTGTGCTTGAAACCGCATACTTCTCCTACTACTCATACTAACTTTTTGAGTTAGTAAGCGAGTTTGAGTAAGCGAGAAGTTCCCGGATGCATACTAGATTGGCCGAAATGTTGGGTATGCACAGTGTTGCCAAAAAAAAAAATCACAAGAAGTCGCTATTGGCTCTCAGAAAAGTCGCTAGAAGTCGCTAGATTGCGTCATGACGTCATAAGTGACGTAACCACGCCCAAATTATATATTTTCGCTCCTACCCGAGCCGAAATCAGCCGGCCTGAAGCTGATTTCAGCTCTAAACTCTGTAAACTTTAGCAACATTTGAAACTTTTCAGGCCAGAAAGTAGTCGTTTAGATCCCCAACGTGTTAAAAACCTGCCAAAATACCGGCTATTTACAATTTTGTTCCGATGAATTCGGCGCTACTAAAGCTAGCCGCAGTGAGCAACGCACTTCCGGTTATTTTGACAAAATAAAATACCCGTTGCCTTTTATCATAGGGAAAGCCATTACGATAAAAAGGTGATTTTGTTTTGAGAACAGGAAGTGAACCTACCCTCGTTGTAGCTAGCTTGAAACTGCCGTTTTGACAGGAAATGACGGTATGCCGGGTTGCCGCCGTCCTGCAGTGCTTCTGTCTCGGCTTGTATGGTGTCGCGGGGCAACTGATTTGTCACTCACAAAACAAGTTAAATTGTCGCTAGATTCAGCCAGATTGAGCCCGAAAGTCGCTAAGTCGCTAGATTATTTTTTTTGTCGCCAGAGATGGCCAAAAGTCGCTAAATCTAGCGACAAAGTCGCTAAATTATCAACACTGGGTATGCCTCATGAAGTTACTGCTCATACTCAAACTACCCAAGATGCAATGTAAAGTGACGTCGCCGATCGTCATTTCCTGTCAAAACGGCAGTTTCAAGCTAGCTACAACGAGGGTAGGTTCACTTCCTGTTTTCAAAACAAAAGCACCAATTGTATCCTAATGGCTTTCCCTATGATAAAAGGCAACGGCTATTTTGTTTTGTGAAAATAACCAGAAGTGCATTAGCTCACTACGCCTAGCTTTAGTAGCGCCGAATTCGTGGAACAAAATTGTAAATAGCCGGTATTTTGTCAGGTTTTCAACACGTTGGGGATCTAAACGACTACTTTCTCGCCTGAAAATATTTCAAATGTTGCTAAAGTTCACCGAGTTTAGAGCTTAAGCGAAATCAGCTTCAGGCCGGCTGATTTCGGCTCGGGCAGGAGCGAAATGCATTCTGGGTAAACGCTCTGAATACTGTCTGATCGATGAGTATGCAGTATGCAAGTATGTAGTATGTGGAATGTATTATGTAGTATGTAGTATGTAGTATGTAGTATGTAGTATGTAGCTCTTTTCTCCCTCTACACATCATCTCTTGGTTCTGTCATCCACTCCCATAACTTTTCCTACCACTGCTATGCAGACAACACCCAGCTGATTCTGTATTTTCCCCCTTCTGACACCCAAGTGGAAGCACGCATTGCTGCGTGCCTGGCAGACATCTCGGGGTGGATGTCGATGCACCACCTTAAGCTCAACCTGGACAAGACTGAGCTGGTGTTTCTCCCAGGGAAGGGCTGCCCGTTCCGAGATCTGGCCATCACCATGGATAACTCCGTGGTGACATCAACCCGGACCGCGAGGAATCTGGGTGTGACCCTGGACGACCAACTGTCGTTCTCGCCAAACATCGCATCAGTGACCCGTTCCTGCCGATTCCTCCTCTACAACATCTGGAGGATTCGCCCCTTCATCACCGACAAGGCAGCACAGGTGCTCATCCAGGCTCTTGTCATCTCCTGCCTGGACTACTGCAACTCCCTCCTTGCTTCTGCCATCTGACCTTTGGAGCTTGTTCAGAAAGCTGCTGCTCATCTGGTGTTCAACCTCCCCAAGTTCTCCCACACCACTCCCCTTCTCTGCTCTCTACACTGGCTCCCTGTAGCTGCTCGCATCCAGTTTAAGACTCTGGTGCTAGCCTACATGGCAGTGGAAGGAACAGCTTCTTCATACCTCCAGGCTATGGTCAAGCCCTACACCCCCGCCCGACCACTTCGCTCTGCGGCCACCAGGCGCCTGGCTGCCCCGTCACTCAGGGGTCCCTGCGCACGATCGACACGGTCACGGCTTTTCTCTGTTCTGGCACCCCGATGGTGGAACGATCTCCCGACTGATATCAGGACAGCTGAGTCGCTGCCCATCTTTCGCTGCAGGCTGAAAACCCACCTCTTCAGTAAACACTATCCTGATCCGCCCTCTTAGGACATCACCTGCTCCGTCCTAGTTCCTTACGCACTTATTTGTTTCCTAAATTGTCTTTGTTTTCTAAATTGTCTTCCCATTTGTCTAGGTA